>NC_084625.1:51333846-51476346 GCF_033978795.1 Nerophis ophidion | reverse complement strand
CGTGAATGCGTGGGTTCCCTCCGGGTACTCCGGCTTCCTCCCACCTCCAAAGACATGCACCTGGGGATAGGTTGATTGGCAACACTAAATTGGCCCTAGTGTGTGAATGTTGTCTGTCTATCTGTGTTGGCCCTGCGATGAGGTGGCGACTTGTCCAGGGTGTACCCTGCCTTCCGCCCGATTGTAGCTGAGATAGGCGCCAGCGCCCCCCGCGACCCCGAAAGGGTATAAGCGGTAGAAAATGGATGGACCTTAGAAATACAATAGGGTCCTCTGTCCCTAAGGGACATTCGGTCCCGAATAATGATTTGTCTTTGTTAGAAATATAGCTTGGTCCAATTTGTTCTATATTCTAACAAAGTGCAGATTGGATTTTAACCTATTTAAGACATTTCATCAAAAATATATATTTATTGTGAGAAATCATTAAGATGATCAGTGTTTCCACAAAGATAAATATCATTAATTATTAATATTTACATCGAGTTAAAGGTAAACTGAGCAAATTAGCTATTTCTGGCAATTTATTCAAGTGTGTATTAGGGATTCGGTAACCGAATATATTCGGCCGAATATGGCAAAAAAAGCCACATTCGGCCTTCGGTGGAATGAGTTAAAAACAAGGCCGAATAGTGGCGTGTGACGCAATTTTTTGACGCGGTGACGCAATCAACCAACGTGCAGTGACGTTGGGATATGTTGTGTACCTGTATAAGTGTATGAGGTTACATGCACACACTTATTGAGATTTACTTAAGCCTTCTGTTTACATTATTAGCCTGTTGTGTAGGCTACCTGTATAAGTGTATGAGGTTACATGCACACACTTATTGAGATTTACTTAAGCCTTCTGTTTACATTATTAGCCTGTTGTGTAGGCTACCTGTATAAGTGTATGAGGTTACAAGCACACACTTATTGAGATTTACTTAAGCCTTCTGTTTACATTATTAGCCTGTTGTGTAGGCTACCTGTATAAGTGTATGAGGTTACATGCACACACTTATTGAGATTTACTTAAGCCTTCTGTTTACATTATTAGCCTGTTGTGTAGGCTACCTGTATAAGTGTATGAGGTTACAAGCACACACTTATTGAGATTTACTTAAGCCTTCTGTTTACATTATTAGCCTGTTGTGTAGGCTACCTGTATAAGTGTATGAGGTTACATGCACACACTTATTGAGATTTACTTAAGCCTTCTGTTTACATTATTAGCCTGTTGTGTAGGCTACCTGTATAAGTGTATGAGGTTACAAGCACACACTTAATTGAGATTTACTTGAGCCTTCTGTTTACATTATTAGCATATCTACTGTGGCTAAGCAGACTTTTGCCAAAAGGACAATAATTCATTTGTTGTGGGTTTATCCACTTTAATGCACTTTATTTTCTTTTTGGGAATGCATGTTTTGTTTGAAGGCCTAATATAAATGAAAAACTTTGTGCTTTTTTTTTGAAAAGCAAAGGCTACTGGATTATTAAAAAAATGTTGATATTCAATAAAAAAATACTTGATTTGAAAAACATGTCTAAATATTTAATCTAGGCTATTTATACAATATAAAAAAAATTCATTATTCGGCCTTCAGCCAAGCGTTTAAATTTTATTCGGCTTCGGCCACAAATTTTCATTTCGGTGCATCCCTAGTGTGTATCAAACTGGTAGCCCTTCGCATTAATCAGTACCCAAGAAGTAGCTTTTGGTTCAAAAAAGGTTGAAAAACACCGGTCTATAGTATCGTTCAAGTCCTCATATGTTCATATTTGAACCAGGCATAAAAGATATAAAGTGGGGGGGAAAAAAAAGAGTCCGGATTAATACTCCGCTCGGCTCTTTGTTTATATTCCATTGTCAAAACAAAGCTACCAGATGACATTCCATTGCCGGGAAGAAGAAAGAAAAAAAAAAAAAAGCCTCAGTGTTATCTCTTCTCTGTTTGACAGTCGCTGTCATCCGAGGTCATTCTGGAGAACAGCAAGCTTCCGGAAGGCGTGACCATCGCCTACGCCTCCCGCTGTAAAAACGGACTGGTTAGCGAGGGGGAAAGTGGACGGAAGTGCTCCAACATCTCCATCGGAGACGAGGTGAGGAGGAGAATTGGTTGATTCTTCATCCACGGACTCGATTCCCGGAAGTGACGTCATCGGGCCACATTTCTTTGTCCACAGGTGATGTTCACCATCAGCGTGACGTCTCAGGGCTGTCCCAAGCAAGGCAAGTCCGAGACCATCAAGATCAAACCCTTGGGCTTCACGGAGGAAGTGGAGATCACGCTGCACTTCATCTGCGAGTGCGAATGCCACAAGGACGGCGTCCCCAACAGCGACCTCTGCTACTTCGGAAACGGCACCTATGAGTGCGGCGCCTGCAAGTAAGCCCCGGACCCGCCCCGAATGTTTTTACGGCCCCGGCACAAAAGTTTAAATGGCCTTTCCTTTTTAACAACACTCAGTAAAGGTTTGAAGCCAGGCTGTTGTAACAGGTGGCTTGGCATCATCTTGCTGAAATAAGCAGGGGCGTCCATGATAACAACATATGTTGCTCCAAAACCTGTATGTACCTTTCAGCATTAATGGTGCCTTCACAGATGTGTAAGTTCCCCATGCCTTGGGCACTAATACACCCCCATACCATCACGGATGCTGGATTTTGAACTTTGCACCTAGAACGATCCGGATGGTTCTTTTCCTCTTTGGACTGGAGGACACGACGTCCACAGTTTCCAAAAACACTTTGAAATGTTGGACTCGTCAGAACCACAGAACACTTTTCCACTTTGCATCAGTCCATTTTAGATGAGCCCGGGGCCCAGCGAAGCCGGCGGCGTTTCTGGGTGTTGTTGATAAATGGCTTTAGCTTTGCATAGTACAGCTTAAGTTGTTCGACAGTTCGGGGTCTCCGTGGTGGTATTTTAGTTTTCATATTGCACCATACATGCCTTCCGCCCGATTGTAGCTGAGATAGGCGCCAGCACCCCCCGCGACCCCAAAAGGGAATAAGCGGTAGGAAATGGATGGATGGATGGATTTTCAATGGGAGACAGGTCTGGAGTACAGGCAGGCCAGTATAGTACCCGCACTCTTTTACTATGAAGCCACACTGTTGTAACTTGTGGCTTGGCATCGTCTTGCTGAAATAAGCAGGGGCGTCCATGATAACAACATATGTTGCTCCAAAACCTGTATGTACCTTTCAGCATTAATGGTGCCTTCACAGATGTGTAAGTTCCCCATGTCTTGGGCACTAATACACCCCCATACCATCACAGATGCTGGATTTTGAACTTTGCACCTAGAACGATCCGGATGGTTCTTTTCCTCTTTGGACCGGAGGACACGACGTCCACAGTTTCCAAAAACGCTTTGAAATGTGGACTCGTCAGACCACAGAACACTTTTCCACTTTGCATCAGTCCATCTTAGATAAGCGAAGCCGGCGGCGTTTCTGGGTGTTGTTGATAAATGGCTTTCGCTTTGCATAGTACAGCTTAAGTTGTTCGACAGTTCGGGGTGTCCGTGGTGGTATTTTAGGCTTCATATTGCACCATACATTTTCAATGGGGGACAGGTCTGGACTACAGGCAGGCCAGTCTAGTACCCGCTCTCTTTTACTATGAAGCCAGGCTGTTGTAACAGGTGGCTTGGCATCGTCTTGCTGAAATAAGCAGGGGCGTCCATGATAACTACATATGTGTCTCCAAAAGCTGTATGTACCATTCAGCATTAATGGTGCCTTCACAGATGTGTAAGTTACCCATGCCTTGGCCACTAACTAATACAAGCCTAGAAAAATCCGGATTGTTCCCCTTTGGTCCGGACGACAGGACGTCCACAGTTTTCAAAAACAATTTGAAATTTGGACTTGTCAGACCACAGAGCACTTGTCCACTTTGCATCAGTCCTTTTTATATGAGCTCGGGGCCCAGCAAAGCCGGCTGCGTTTCTGGGTGTTGTTGATAATTGGCTTTAGCTTTGCATAGTTGATCTCGGGTCAAGACAAAATCTTCCTGTGGATTACAATGCATCAAAGAAACCGACACCTTCAGGTCGCTCCCCATCCCACACAGTTGAGTTTTACAAGCCTTTTGATTGGTAAGATCAAAGACAGCTTTTCTCTGCTAATCGGGAACTCATAGAAACACAAAGTTTTGTGATAACTTCGATTCAATTATTCTGACAAAGGATATCACCACTTACTTCACACTCTTGCTCAGCGATTTGGGTCTTTTAAAGCAGCCCTAAGTAACTTTTCAACCTTCATAAAATATTTTCATAACTTTTGGGAGGGTACATGGACTTACAACTAGTTGAAGGACACCTCTGTCAAGGCCTGGGGGCGTCTGTATCGCTCTCACTGGCACAGAGCGACTTTGAACAGGGTGGCAGGAACCCCGCCACACAAAAAAACTACAACTGTGCTGACTTGCTTCACGGCATAGGCCACTCCTCTTTCCCCATTCGTTGCAAAGCAAACACCTATGTGCAATTACTGCTCTCATGGACTCAACTGTAAAACACCCAAAGAAACAAAAAGTTTTGCCTGAGAAGACAAAATGAGAAAGTGGGTCCTTCAGTGGCTTCACGGTGGCAGAGGGGTTAGTGCGTCTGCCTCACAATACGAAGGTCCTGCAGTCCTGGGTTCAAATCCAGGCTCGAGATCTTTCTGTGTGGAGTTTGCATGTTCTCCCCGTGAATGCGTGGGTTATAAATGATAAATGGGTTGTACTTGTATAGCGCAGTTCTACCTTCAAGGTACTCAAAGCGCTTTGACACTACTTCCACATTTACCCATTCACACACACATTCACACACTGATGGAGGGAGCTGCCATGCAAGGCGCCAACCAGCACCCATCAGGAGCAAGGGTGAAGTGTCTTGCTCAGGACACAACGGACGTGACGAGGTTGGTTCTAGGTGGGATTTGAACCAGTGACCCTCGGGTTGCGCACGGCCACTCTCCCACTGAGTGTGAATGTTGTCTGTCTATCTGTGTTGGCCCTGCGATGAGAAGACGACTTGTCCAGGGTATACCCTGCCTTCCGCCCGATTGTAGCTGAGGTAGGTGCCAGCGCCCCCCGCGACCCCGAATGGGAATAAGCGGTAGAAAATGGATGGATGGGTCCTTCAGTCCATCTTGGATGAGCTCGAGCCCCAGCAAAGCCGGCGGCGTTTCTGGGTGTTGTTGATAAATGGCTTTGGCTTTGCATCGTAGAGTTTCAACTTGCACTTACAGATGTGGCGACGGGCTGTAGTTACTGACAACGGTTTTCTGAAGTGTTCCTGAGCCCATGTGGTGATATCCTTTACACACAAATGTCGCTTTTTGATGCGGCAGCTCCTGAGGGATTTTAAGTCACAGGCATTCAATGTTGGTTTTCAGCCTTGCCGCTTACATGCAGTGAGTTCTCCAGATTTCCTTTCGATGATATCACAATTGTAGATGGTGAAATCCCTAAATTCCTTGCAATAGCTGGTTGAGAAATGTGGTTCTTAAACAATTTGCTCTGGCATTTGTCGACAAAGTGGTGACCTTCGCCCCGTCCTTGTTTGTGAACGACTGAGCGTTTCACGGAAGCTGCTTTTATAGCCAATCGTGGAACCGACCTGTTCCCAATTAGCCTGTTCACCTGTGTCTTTTTTGCCACTTGTGCCAGCTTTTTTTAAACATGTCGCAGGCATCGTTTGTGAACGACCGAGCATGTCATCCGAAACGTTTTCCCGCCCCGGCACTAAAGCCCTGTCTTCCCTCGCCCTCGCAGGTGCAACGAGGGCCGGGTGGGCCGGCGGTGCGAGTGCAGCAGCAACGACGTGGCCAACGAGGACATGGACCGCACCTGCCGGCGGGACAACGGCACCGACATCTGCAGCAACAACGGCGACTGCGTGTGCGGCACCTGCGAGTGCAAGAAGAGAGACAACCGCGAGGAGCGCTACAGCGGGCAGTACTGCGAGTGCGACAACTTCAACTGCGACCGCTCGGGGAACAAACTCTGCGGAGGTGAGTCACTCCTGACATTGCTAAGGCGGGATTCGGGTTGTGCGGTATACCCGTACTAGTAAAGTAGCGCCATGCTACAAACCCCGTTTCCATATGAGTTGGATAATTGTGTTAGATGTAAATATAAACAGAATACAATGATTTGCAAATCATTTTCAAGCCATATTCAGTTGAATATGCTACAAAGACAACATATTTGATGTTCAAACTCATAAACTTTATTTTTTTTTGCAAATAATAATTAACTTAGAATTTCATGGCTGCAACACGTGCCAAAGTAGTTGGGAAAGGGCATGTTCACCACTGTGTTACATCACCTTTTCTTTTAACGACACTCAATAAACGTTTGGGAAATGAGGAAACTAATTGTTGAAGCTTTGAAAGTGGAATTCTTTCCCTTTCTTGTTTTACAAACCCCGTTTCCATATGAGTTGGGAAATTGTGTTAGATGTAAATATAAACAGAATACAATGATTTGCAAATCCTTTTCAGCCCATATTCAGTTGAATATGCTTCAAAGACAAGATATTTGATGTTCAAACTCACAAACTTTATTTTTTTTTTGCAAATAATGCGTAACTTAGAATTTCATGGCTGCAACACGTGCCAAAGTAGTTGGGAAAGGGCATGTTCACCACTGTGTTACATCACCTTTTCTTTTAACAACACTCAATAAACGTTTGGGAACTGAGGAAACTAATTGTTGAAGCTTTGAAAGTGGAATTCTTTGCTTTTCTTGTTTTACAAACCCCATTTCCATATGAGTTGGGAAATTGTGTTAGATGTAAATATAAACAGAATACAATGATTTGCAAATCCTTTTCAACCCATATTCAGTTGAATATGCTACAAAGACAACATATTTGATGTTCGAACTCCATCCATCCATCCATTTCCTACCGCTTATTCCCTTTTGGGGTCGCGGGGGGGGCGCTGGCGCCTATCTCAGCTACAATCGGGCGGAAGGCGGGGTACACCCCGGACAAGTCGCCACCTCATCGCAAGGCATGTTCGAACTCATAAACTTAATTTTTTTTTGCAAATAGTAATTAACTTAGAATTTCATGGCAGCAACACGTGCCAAAGTAGTTGGGAAAGGGCATGTTCACCACTGTGTTACATCACCTTTTCTTTTAACGACACTCAATAAATGTTTGGGAACTGAGGAAACTAATTGTTGAAGCTTTGAAAGTGGAATTCTTTCCCATTCTTGTTTTACAAATCCCATTTCTATATGAGTTGGGAAATTGTGTTAGATGTAAATATAAACAGAATACAATGATTTGCAAATCCTTTTCAAGCCATATTCAGTTGAATATGCTACAAAGACAACATATTTGATGTTCAAACTCATAAACTTTATTTTTTTTTTGCAAATAATGCGTAACTTAGAATTTCATGGCTGCAACATGTGCAAAAGTAGTTGGGAAAGGGCATGTTCACCACTGTGTGACATCACCTTTTCTTTTAACAACACTCAATAAACGTTTGGGAACTGAGGAAACTAATTGTTGAAGCTTTGAAAGTGGAATTCTTTCCCATTCTTGTTTTATGTAGAGCTTCAGTCCTTCAACAGTCCGGGGTCTCCGCTGTCGTATTTTACGCTTCATAATGTGCCACACATTTTCCATGGGAGACAGGTCTGGACTGCAGGCGGGCCAGGAAAGTACCCGCACTCTTTTACTACGAAGCCACATTGTTGTAACACGTGCTGAATGTGGCTTGGCATTGTCTTGCTGAAATAAGCAGGGGCGCCCATGAAAAAGAAGGCGCATATGTTGTTCCAAAACCTGTATGTAGCTTTCAGCATTAATGGTGCCTTCACAGATGTGTAAGTTACCCATGCCTTGGGCACTAATGCACCCCCATACCATCACACATGCTGGCTTTTCAACTTTGCGTCAATAACAGTCTGGATGGTTCGCTTCCCCTTTGGTTCCAGATGACACGATGTCGAATATGTCCAGAAACAATTTGAAATGTGGACTCGTCAGACCACAGAACACTTTTCCACTTTGCATCAGTCCATCTTAGATGATCTCGGGCCCAGAGAAGCCGGCGACGTTTCTGGATGTTGTTGATAAATGGCTTTCGCTATGCATAGTAGAGCTTTAACTTGCACTTACAGATGTAGCGACCAACTGTATTTAGTGACAGTGGTTTTCTGAAGTGTTCCTGAGCCCATGTGGTGATATCCTTTAAAGATTGATGTCGGTTTTTGATACAGTGCCGTATGAGGGATGGAAGGTCACGGTCATTCAATGTTGGTTTCCGGCCATGCCGCTTACGTGGAGTGATTTTTCTAGATTCTCTGAACTTTTTGATGATATTATGGAGCGTAGATGTTGAAATCCCTCAATTTCTTGCAATGGCACTTTGAGAAAGGTTGTTCTTAAACTGTTTGACTATTTGCTCACGCAGTTGTGGACAAAGGGGTGTACCTCGCCCCATCCTTTCTTGTGAAGACCGAACATTTTTTGGGAAGCTGTTTTTATACCCAATCATGGCACCCACCTGTTCCCAATTAGCCTGCAAACCTGTGGGATGTTCCAAATAAGTGTTTGATGAGGTGGTTGAGGTGGGCGGGGCTGTGGGCGCAGCGGTGTATAATATAAGCAGTAAGAGTCATGGATGCATTGCATACTGGGTAATTGTTATGTTGCGTTTATAATGTGTTACAGAGCCGATGTTCTCCAGAAATGTGTTTGTCATTCTTGTTTGGTGTGGGTTCACAGTGTGGCACATATTAGTAAGAGTGTCAAAGTTTTTTATATCACAACTTTTAGTGTAACTTGTATCACCCAATATGCCTTCCAATCTCGTCCGTGTAACGATAGGAGCAGTGAAATTCCAAGCCTTCAGTGCTGAAAATAATAACCACGATAATGTTGTTTTTTATAAAATGTGTTCTCGTGATGGTATCCTCACCATCCATCCATCCATTTTCTACCGCTTATTCCCTTTCGGGGTCGCGGGGGGCGCTGGCGCCTATCTCAGCTACAATCGGGCGGAAGGCGGGGTACACCCTGGATAAGTCTCACATCACACTCAATTTTTTACTGCATGCCGTTGGTAAGTGCCGGAGTGAGAAGAGGTTTTAAAATAATTAGCGCATGCTTGCCTTTACCGCATGCCTTAGGTAAACCCCGGAGTGAGAAGAGGTTTTAAATTAATTAGCGCGATGGGAGGAGACGGAAGGGGTTGTCTATTTTGATCCAAGACCTGTCCAAGCTCGATCCAGGACCAGTCCAAGCCGAAGCATCTTTTTCCTTTGTGTTAATGTGACGGAAAACAACGGCTGTTTACATACCCCCCACTCCTTTAGAAACAGCTGTTGTTATGTAAACACGGAATATCCAAATAAAAGAGCAGACGTGGGCTTTTTTTTGTTAGAGCATGGGTGAGACTGTAAGAGGTTACATTGACACTGTAAAAGGTTACAGGTCGACACTTTTTTTCTTCGAATTGAGCCAAATTGAATTCTGTCTCTGTTTAATTCCTTGCTTCTTGTCTCGTTTAATAAGACGTTATCGGTGTTTGACCCTGACAATAGTTTGCACACACTATACAGCACGTGCTATTTGGAGTTTTCTCAGCATCCTTCTGTTCTCCTCCTAGGGCACGGCCGTTGCGAGTGCAGGGTGTGCGTGTGCGACAACATGTGGACGGGCAGCGCCTGCGACTGTTCTCTGGACACCAGCACCTGTCTGGCCAGCAACAAGCAGATCTGTAACGGCAGAGGGACGTGCAGCTGCGGCGCCTGCAAGTGCACCGACCCCAAGTTCCAGGGACCCACCTGTGAAACCTGCCCCACCTGCCCGGGAGTGTGCACCGAACACAAGTAAGTGCTCATCTCTGCTTGCGTGCAGTGATTTCTACAGATTCTCTGGACCTTTTGATGATATTACAGATGGTGAAATCCCTAAATTCCTTGCAATAGCTGGTTGAGAAATGTCGTTCTTAAACCATTTGCTCAGGCATTTGTTGACAAAGTGGTGACCCTCTTTGTTTGTGAACGACTGAGCATTTCATGGAAGCTGCTTTTATACCCAATCACGGCACCCACCTGTTCCCAATTAACTTGTTCACTTGCTTGGATGGCAACATATGTTGTTCCAAAACCTGTATGTACCTTTCAGCATTAATGGTGCCTTCACAGATGCGTAAGTTACCCATGCCTTGGGCACTAATACACCCCCATACCATCACACATGCTGCCTTTTGCGCCTAGAACAGTCCAGATTGTTCTTTTCCTCTTTCTTCCGGAGGACAAGACGTCCACAGTTTCCAAAAACAATTTGAACACTTGTCCACTTTGCTTCAGTCCATCATAGATGGACTTTCTGGGTGTTGTTGATAAATGGCTTCGGCTTTGCATAGTAGAGTTTTAACTTGCACTTACAGATGTAGCGACCAACACCACGTCCACAGTTTCAGAATATAATTTCAAATGTGGACTCGTCAGACCAGAGAACACTTTTCCACTTGGCATCAGTCCATCTTAGATGATCTTGGGCCCAGCGAAGCCGGCGGCGTTCCTCGGTGTTGTTGATAAATGGCATTTGCTTTGCATAGTCGTTTTAACTTGCATTTACGGATGTAGCGACCAACTGTAGTTTCTGACAGTGGTTTTCTGAAGTGTTCCTGGGGCAATGTGGTGATATCCTTCACACACTGATGTGAATTTTTCATGCAGTAGCGCCTGAGGGATCGAAAGTTCGTAATATCATTGCTTACGTGCAGTGATTTATCCAGATTCTGTGAACCTTTTGGTGATATTACGGACCGTAGATGGTGAATTTACTAAATTCCTTGCAAAAGCTGGTTGAGAAATGTCGTTCTTAAACCATTTGCTCAGGCATTTGTTGACAAAGTGGTGACCCTCTTTGTTTGTGAACGACTGAGCATTTCATGGAAGCTGCTTTCATCCCCAATCACGGCACCCACCTGTTCCCAATTAACTTGTTCACTTGTGGGAAGTGTTTGATGAGCATTCTTCAAGTATCTCAGTCTTTTTTGCCACTTGTGCCAGCTTTTTTGAAACATGTCACAGGTAGCAAATTCCAAATGAGTGAATATTTGCATCAAAAAATGTTTCTCAGTGTGAAAATGAAATATCGGCGGTTTAGCTCGGTTGGTAGAGCGGCCGTGCCAGCAACTTGAGGGTTGCAGGTTCGATTCCCACTTCTGCCAACCTAGTCACTGCCGTTGTGTCCTTGGGCAAGACACTTTACCCACCTGCTCCCAGTGCCACCCACACTGGTTTGAATGTAACTTAGATATTGGGTTTCACTATTTAAAAGCGCTTTGAGTCACTTGAGAAAAAGCGCTATATAAATATAATTCCCTTCACTTCATCTTGTCTTTGCTGTCTATTCAATTGAATTTAAGTTTAAAAGGGGTTGCAAATCTGTTTTTATTTACCATTTACACAACGTGACAACTTCACTGGTTTTGGGGTTTTGTAAATGTAATCGGTATTAGTATCGGCCGATCTCACTCATGGATGATCGGAACTTTCCATCTCCGGGTTGGGGAGGAGACCCTGCCCCAAGTGGAGGAGTTCAAGTACCTAGGAGTCTTGTTCACGAGTGAGGGAAGAGTGGACCGTGAGATCGACAGGCGGATCGGTGCGGCGTCTTCAGTAATGCGGACGTTGTACCGATCCGTTGTGGTGAAGAAGGAGCTGAGCCGGAAGGCAAAGCTCTCAATTTACCGGTCGATCTACGTTCCCATCCTCACCTATGGTCATGAGCTTTGGGTCATGACCGAAAGGATAAGATCACGGGTACAAGCGGCCCAAATGAGTTTTGGTCTCTCCCTTAGAGATAGGGTGAGAAGCTCTGCCATCCGGGAGGAACTCAAAGTAAAGCCGCTGCTCCTTCACATGGAGAGGAGCCAGATGAGGTGGTTCGGGCATCTGGTCAGGATGCCACCCGAACGCCTCCCTAGGGAGGTGTTTAGGGCACGTCCAGCCGGTAGGAGGCCACGGGGAAGACCCAGGACACGTTGGGAAGACTATGTCTCCCGGCTGGCCTGGGAACGCCTCGGGATCCCCCGGGAAGAGCTAGACCAAGTGGCTGGGGAAAGGGAAGTCTGGGTTTCCCTGCTTAGGCTGC
The DNA here is from genome assembly GCF_033978795.1 of Nerophis ophidion. Lineage (NCBI taxonomy): Eukaryota > Metazoa > Chordata > Actinopteri > Syngnathiformes > Syngnathidae > Nerophis > Nerophis ophidion. The sequence goes on along the minus strand of NC_084625.1, from coordinate 51,464,226 downwards.
TGCCCCCGCGACCCGACCTTGGATAAGCCGAAGAAGATGGATGGATGGATGGACGGACCTCGTCAAACTCCCCCGTGAGCTTGTTGTAATGAAATATGGCGTCTTGTAGCTGTTTTTTGTTGGTTTGTCCACGTTTCCGGAAACAAGCAGGAGTGCCTAAAGAACTGCGTTGGTCAGTCCCCCCAGGGCATGTCCGGCTAGTAGGAGGCCACGGGGAAGACCCAGGACACGTTGCGAAGACTATGTCTCCCGGCTGGCCTGGGAACGCCTCGGGATCCCCCGGGAAGAGCTAGACGAAGTGGCTGGGGAGAGGGAAGTCTGGGTTTCCCTGCTTAGGCTGCTGCCCCCGCGACCCGACCTCGGATAAGCGGAAGAAGATGGATGATGGATGGATGGACGGAACTTTCCTTGTTATTGGAGCTATTTTTTTACGTAATCAGATTATTAGTTTGAAGTCATACTTCCTAATATCCCGCACCCCTTTTTTTTTAAAACGCGCTCCCTTGGTTGTAGAATGATCAATGAATTTGACCTAATCTGCTTCTGCAGCCATGTGTTGTATATATTTCCAAAAATTCTCATCTTCGGCGGGACTGTCTTTAAAATGAAAGGTGTCGCCGTCACCCCGACAACACCCGCCATGACAGTTGGCGTTTGTCTGCCTCCCTGCAGAGAGTGCGTCCAATGCCGGGCGTTTGGGACGGGGGAGAAGAAGGAAACGTGCGAGAGGGACTGCAGCTACTTCAACTTGATCAAAGTGAAGGACCGGGACAAGCTGCCTCAGCCCAACGACGCCTCCTACCCCGTGATGCACTGCAAGGAGAGGGACGCCAACGACTGCTGGTTCTACTACACCTACGCCATCAACAACAACACGGAGAAGGAAGTCCATGTGGTGGAGACTCTGGGTAAGGAACTTTGACAAGACAAGTTCAGTCCGAGCTCTGTGGCGATTGGTTTGTAAGGACATCTTAGTCCCGGGCGACCAAATTTTGGCCCAAGGTTATGTTACAAACTTTTGTGTGGTGTTGCTTCCTTATTTGTCATTACTCAATTTTAATGTGTAGCAGTGGCAACTGAACTGAATGCGACAGCATGACATAAATACCGTTAGTCCAGAATCTTCACGTCCCTCGTGGACCGACCTAATTAATTTGTAATAAATTTAAATCTGTTTTCAAGGATATCTTAGTCCGAGGCGACCAAATCACGGGCCGTGGGCCATTTTTGTCCCAAAGTTATATATGTTTATTTGAATTTTTATGTTACACACTTTTGTGTGGTGTTGCTTCCTTATTTGTCATTACTCAATTTTAATGTGTAGCAGTGGCAACGGAATTAAATGCGACAGCGTGACATAATTACGTCGGTCAGCTGGAACAAAAAATACCGTTAGTCCAGAATCTTCACGTTCCTCGTAGACCGACCTAATTAGTTTGTAATGGACTTAAATTGGTTTTCAGGGATATCTTAGTCCGAGGCGACCAAATCACAGCCTGTGGGCCATTTTTGTCCCAAAGTTATATATGTTTGTTTGAATTTTTATGTTACAGACTTTTGTGTGGTGTTGCTTCCTTATTTTTCATTACTCAATTTTAATGTGTAGCAGTGGCAACTGAATTAAATGCAACAGCGTGACATAATTACGTCGGTCAGCTGGAACAAAAAATACTGTTAGTCCAGAATCTCATCGTTCCTCGTGGACCGACTTAATTAGTTTGTAATGGACTTAAATTGGTTTTCAGGAATATTTTCGTCCAAGGCGACCAAATCACAGCCTGGGGGCCATTTTTGTCCCAAAGTTATATATGTTTATTACAATTTTTATGTTACACACTTTTGTGTGGTGTTGCTTCCTTATTTGTCATTACTCAACTTAATGTGTAGCTGTGGCAACTGAATTAAATGCGACAGCGTGTCATAATTACGTCGGTCAGCTGGAACAAAAAATACCGTTAGTCCAGAATCTTCACGTTCCTCGTAGACCGACCTAATTAATTTGTAATAAATTTAAATCTGTTTTCAAGGATATCTTAGTCCGTGACGACCAAATCACGGGCCGTGGGCCATTTTTGTCCCAAAGTTATATATGTTTATTTGAATTTTTATGTTACATAACTTTTGTGTGGTGTTGCTTCCTTATTTGTCATTACTCTATTTTAATGTGTAGCAGTGGCAACTGAATTAAATGCGACAGCGTAACATAATTACGTCGGTCAGCTGGAACAAAAAATACCGTTAGTCCAGAATCTCCACGTTCCTCGTGGACCGACCTAATTAATTTGTAATTAATTTAAATCTGTTTTCAAGGATATCTTAGTCCGTGGCGACCAAATCACGGGCCGTAGGCCATTTTTGTCCCAAAGTTATATATGTTTATTTGAATTTTTATGTTACAAACTTTGGTGTGGTGTTGCTTCCTTATTTGTCATTACTCAATTTTAATGTGTAGCAGTGGCAACGGAATTAAATGCGACAGCGTGACATAATTACGTTGGTCAGCTGGAACAAAAAATACCGTTAGTCCAGAATCTTCACGTTCCTCGTGGACCGACCTAATTAGTTTGTAATGGACTTAAATTGGTTTTTAGGGATATCTTAGTCCGAGGCGATCAAATCACAGCCCGTGGGCCATTTTTGTTCCAAAGTTATATATGTTTATTTGAATTTTTATGTTACAAACTTTTGTGTGGTGTTGCTTCCTTATTTGTCATTACTCAATTTTAATGTGTAGCAGTGGCAACTGAACTGAATGCGGCAGCGTGTCATGAATACCGTTAGTCCAGAATCTTCACGTTCCTCGTGGACCGACCTAATTTGTAATACATTTAAATCTGTTTTCAGGGATATCTTAGTCCGAGGCAACCAAGTCACAGCCTGTGGGATATTTTTGTCCCAAAGTTATATATGTTTATTTGAATTTTTGTGTTACAAACTTTTTTGTGGTGTTGCTTCCTTATTTGTCATTACTCAATTTTAATGTGTAGCAGTGGCAACTGAATTAAATGCGACAGCGTGACATAATTACGTCGGTCAGCTGGAACAAAAAATACCGTTAGTCCAGAATCTCCATGTTCCTCGTGGACCGACCTAATTAGTTTGTAATGGACTTAAATTGGTTTTCAAGGATATCTTAGTCCGAGGTGACCAAATCACAGCCTGTGGGCCATTTTTGTCCCAAAGTTATATATGTTTATTTGAATTTTTATGTTACAAACTTTTGTGTGGTGTTGCTTCCTTATTTGTCATTACTCTATTTTAATGTGTAACAGTGGCAACTGAATTAAATGCGACAGCGTGTCATAATTACCTCGGTCAGCTGGAACAAAAAATACCGTTAGTCCAGAATCTTCACGTTCCTCGTGGACCGACCTAATTAATTTGTAATACATTTAAATTGGTTTTCAAGGATATCTTAGTCCGAGGCGACCAAACCAAAGCCTGTGGGACATTTTTGTCCCAAAGTTATATATGTTTATTTGAATTTTTATGTTACGTACTTTTGTGTGGTGTTGCTTCCTTATTTGTTATTACTCAATTTTAATGTGTAGCAGTGGCAACTGAATTAAATGCGACAGCGTTTCATAATTACGTCGGTCGGCTGGAACAAAAAATACCGTTAGTCCAGAATCTTCACGTTCCTCGTAGACCGACCTAATTAATTTGTAATAAATTTAAATCTGTTTTCAAGGATATCTTAGTCCGTGACGACCAAATCACGGGCCGTGGGCCATTTTTGTCCCAAAGTTATATATGTTTATTTGAATTTTTATGTTACATAACTTTTGTGTGGTGTTGCTTCCTTATTTGTCATTACTCTATTTTAATGTGTAGCAGTGGCAACTGAATTAAATGCGACAGCGTAACATAATTACGTCGGTCAGCTGGAACAAAAAATACCGTTAGTCCAGAATCTCCACGTTCCTCGTGGACCGACCTAATTAATTTGTAATTAATTTAAATCTGTTTTCAAGGATATCTTAGTCCGTGGCGACCAAATCACGGGCCGTAGGCCATTTTTGTCCCAAAGTTATATATGTTTATTTGAATTTTTATGTTACAAACTTTGGTGTGGTGTTGCTTCCTTATTTGTCATTACTCAATTTTAATGTGTAGCAGTGGCAACGGAATTAAATGCGACAGCGTGACATAATTACGTTGGTCAGCTGGAACAAAAAATACCGTTAGTCCAGAATCTTCACGTTCCTCGTGGACCGACCTAATTAGTTTGTAATGGACTTAAATTGGTTTTTAGGGATATCTTAGTCCGAGGCGATCAAATCACAGCCCGTGGGCCATTTTTGTTCCAAAGTTATATATGTTTATTTGAATTTTTATGTTACAAACTTTTGTGTGGTGTTGCTTCCTTATTTGTCATTACTCAATTTTAATGTGTAGCAGTGGCAACTGAACTGAATGCGGCAGCGTGTCATGAATACCGTTAGTCCAGAATCTTCACGTTCCTCGTGGACCGACCTAATTTGTAATACATTTAAATCTGTTTTCAGGGATATCTTAGTCCGAGGCAACCAAGTCACAGCCTGTGGGATATTTTTGTCCCAAAGTTATATATGTTTATTTGAATTTTTGTGTTACAAACTTTTTTGTGGTGTTGCTTCCTTATTTGTCATTACTCAATTTTAATGTGTAGCAGTGGCAACTGAATTAAATGCGACAGCGTGACATAATTACGTCGGTCAGCTGGAACAAAAAATACCGTTAGTCCAGAATCTCCATGTTCCTCGTGGACCGACCTAATTAGTTTGTAATGGACTTAAATTGGTTTTCAAGGATATCTTAGTCCGAGGTGACCAAATCACAGCCTGTGGGCCATTTTTGTCCCAAAGTTATATATGTTTATTTGAATTTTTATGTTACAAACTTTTGTGTGGTGTTGCTTCCTTATTTGTCATTACTCTATTTTAATGTGTAACAGTGGCAACTGAATTAAATGCGACAGCGTGTCATAATTACCTCGGTCAGCTGGAACAAAAAATACCGTTAGTCCAGAATCTTCACGTTCCTCGTGGACCGACCTAATTAATTTGTAATACATTTAAATTGGTTTTCAAGGATATCTTAGTCCGAGGCGACCAAACCAAAGCCTGTGGGACATTTTTGTCCCAAAGTTATATATGTTTATTTGAATTTTTATGTTACGTACTTTTGTGTGGTGTTGCTTCCTTATTTGTTATTACTCAATTTTAATGTGTAGCAGTGGCAACTGAATTAAATGCGACAGCGTTTCATAATTACGTCGGTCGGCTGGAACAAAAAATACCGTTAGTCCAGAATCTTCACGTTCCTCGTGGACCGACCTAATTAATTTGTAATAAATTTAAATCTGTTTTCAAGGATATCTTAGTCCGTGGCGACCAAATCACAGCCTGTGGGCAATTTTTGTCCCAAAGTTATATATGTTTATTACAATTTTTATGTTACATAACTTTTGTGTGGTGTTGCTTCCTTATTTGTCATTACTCAATTTGAATGTGTAGCAGTGGCAACTGAATTAAATGCGACAGCGTGACATAATTACGTTGGTCAGCTGGAACAAAAAATACCGTTAGTCCAGAATCTCCACGTTCCTCATGGACCAACCTAATTAGTTTGTAATGGACTTAAATTGGTTTTCAAGGATATCTTAGTCCGAGGCGACCAGACCAAAGCCTGTGGGCCATTTTTGTCCCAAAGTTATATATGTTTATTACAATTTTTATCTTACACACTTTTGTGTGGTGTTGCTTCCTTATTTGTCATTACTCTATTTTAATGTGTAACAGTGGCAACTGAATTAAATGCGACAGCGTGACATAATTACGTCGGTCAGCTGGAACAAAAAATACCGTTAGTCCAGAATCGTCACGTTCCTCGTCGACCGACCTAATTAGTTTGTAATAAATTTAAATCTGTTTTCAAGGATATCTTAGTCCGTGGCGACCAAATCACGAGCCGTGGGCCATTTTTGTCCCAAAGTTATATATGTTTATTACAATTTTTATGTTACATAACTTTTGTGTGGTGTTGCTTCCTTATTTGTCATTACTCAATTTTAATGTGTAGCAGTGGCAACTGAATTAAATGCGACAGCGTGACATAATTACGTCGGTCAGCTGGAACAAAAAATACCGTTAGACCAGAATCCTCACGTTCCTCGTGGACCGACCTAATTAGTTTCTAATGGACTTAAATTGGTTTTCAGGGATATCTTAGTCCGAGGCGACCAAATCACAGCCTGTGGGCCATTTTTGTCCCAAAGTTATATGTGTTTGTTTGAATTTTTATGTTACAAACTTTTGTGTGGTGTTGCTTCCTTATTTGTCATTACTCAATTTTAATGTGTAGCAGTGGCAACTGAATTAAATGCGACAGCGTGACATAATTACGTTGGTCAGCTGGAACAAAAAATACCGTTAGTCCAGAATCTTCACGTTCCTCGTAGACCGACCTAATTAGTTTGTAATGGACTTAAATTGGTTTTTAGGGATATCTTAGTCCGAGGCGATCAAATCACAGCCCGTGGGCCATTTTTGTCCCAAAGTTTTATATGTTTATTTGAATTTTTATGTTACAAACTTTTGTGTGGTGTTGCTTCCTTATTTGTCATTACTCAATTTTAATGTGTAGCAGTGGCAACTGAATTAAATGCGACAGCGTGACATAATTACGTTGGTCAGCTGGAACAAAAAATACCGTTAGTCCAGAATCTTCACGTTCCTCGTGGACCGACCTAATTAATTTGTAATAAATTTAAATCTGTTTTCAAGGATATCTTAGTCCGTGGCGACCAAATCACGGGCTGTGGCCCATTTTTGTCCCAAAGTTATACATATGTTTATTTGAATTTTTATGTTACATAACTTTTGTGTGGTGTTGCTTCCTTATTTGTCATTACTCAATTTTAATGTGTAGCAGTGGCAACTGAATTAAATGCGACAGCCTGTTGGTCAGCTGGAACAAAAAAATATCGATAGCAGTATTGCGTTCACTTCAAACTTGACTTGACCTTGTCCATTTTGGGGTTTTGGTGGGGTGCTGGAGCCTATCTCAGCTGCATTCGGGCGGAAGGCGAGGTACACTTTTGAGGAGGAAATATTGTTGTTATTGATTTGAAAACCTTTTGTACACATTTTGCAAACAACAAAGATAAATGTAGTCAAAATGTTACTATGTTCATTATCTACCTTTTAAAGCAGAGCTGTCCAACCTTTTAAATGGGATTTAATTCAGAATTTTTTTATGGTGCATGCAATTTTTTTTTACAATATCCACAAATTGTGTTATGTGTGACCATGTCTGTTGGCATTTTGTGTTGGCTTGATTTTTTTTTTTTTTTTTTTTGCACCATGACAAGGGAAGGTTGTTTGCATTGGGTCACGGAACTAAATGCTGCGCTAGGTGTCCATTCAAAGCATAGTGAGTGTTCATAGATATAAATTACTCATGTTGTTCACAAGATGGCGACAAAGCAGCATATAGTTTGACTTAAAAAAAAAAAAAATGTTTAATTTCTCTGCAGCCAGATTTCTTATTAAACTCTTGACGTCTGGCAGGCTAAAATGAAGACACTGGCAGTCCGTAGTTTGGACCCTTTGATTTAAAGCAAGGTCAGGTCTCAGACAGTTAAAATTTAGTTACTATGACAAACAAAAAAAACATGTTTTTGTTCACCTCAAGAATGCCGACCCTTGGTTTCTTACCTTTCTTACCTCTGCAACCAAATGGCTGTTCATATTTTGACTAATTGATCATGCTTTATTCCAGCAACAGGAAGGTGCTTTCATGCGTCGTTTCCTGTTTAAATTGCTTACAGAAGAAATAACGCGCAGACTAAATGACGAATCATTCTTGGTTATGATAGAGAGATTTCTAGCATTTAACGACACGGTGTCTGCTAAATCCGCCCTGACGCTCCTTTTCTGGCTTTCAGACTGTCCTGCTGGGCCCGACATCATCCCCATTGTGGCGGGCGTGGTCGCCGGCATCGTCCTGATTGGTTTAGCCCTGCTGCTCATCTGGAAGCTGCTGACCATCATCCACGATCGCAGAGAGTTTGCTAAATTTGAGAAGGAGAAGATGAACGCCAAATGGGATACGGTGAGATATCAGCAGGATAGTTTGGATATTTCATAACCGGAGTTTGGGGGTGGCCACTCCGATGTTTTCTGCAAATGGCCCAAACATACATTTTGCTTTGGAGGTCAAGAAAAAAATAACTGAGTGGTAACATGCAGTACTGGAGTCCACCAGAGAGGCAGCAGCTGCCCGAAGTGGTTTACTGAAGAAGTGCTTCAGCAGCCTCTTTTATGCGCTGGAAACCCGAATATTAGGAGAATTTAATGAATATTAGGAGAATTAACATGGATATTAGGAGAATTAACATGAATATTAGGATAGTTTAATGAGTATTAGGAGAATTAACATGAATATTGGGATAATTTAATGAATATTGGGATAATTTAAAGAATATTCGGAGAATTAACATGCATATTAGGAGAGTTTAATGAATATTAGGAGAATCAACATGAATATTAGGAGAGTTTAAGGAATATTAGGAGAAATAACATGAATATTAGGGGAGTTTAATGAATATTAGGAAACTTTAATGAATATTAGGACAATTAACATGAATATTACAAAAAATAACATGAATATTTGGACAATTAACATGAATACAAGAATGAACATTAATACTAGGAGAATTAACATGAATATTAAAAAAATTAACATGACTATTAGGATAATTAAATGAATATTAGGACAATAAAATGAATATTAGGAGACTCAACATGAATATTAGGAAATATTAACATGAATATTAGGAGAATTAAATGAATATTGGGAGAATTAACATGAATTTTAGAAAAATGTACATGAATATTAGGAGATAAAATGAATAGGAGAATTAACATAAATATTAGGAAAAATGTACATGAATATTAGGAGAATTAAATGAATATTAGGAGAATTAACATGACTATTACAAAAAATAACATGAATATTAGGACAATTAACATGAATACGAGAAGAATTAACATGAATATTAGGAGAATTAAATGAATATTAGGAGATTTAACATGAATATTAGGAGAATAAAATGAATATCAGGAGAATTAACATGAATATTAGGAGAAATTAAGTGAATATTAGGAGAATTAACATGAATATTAGAAAAAATAACATGAATATTATGACAGCATGAATATTAGAAGAATCAACATTAATTTTAGGAGAAATAACAAAACTCGGCCCCAGCTTACGACCATACCACCCTGAGCACGTCCGATCTCATCCAATCTAGGAATGAATCATAATTGGTACAATACCGCCTCTGAAAAGTACCGGTTCTCTCGTCTGCTCCACACGCTGTAAGTCTTTGCTGTCGTCCAGCATTCTGTTTTTATTTACTTTGCAGCCAGCGTAGTTTTACTTTCGTTTTGCACAGCCATCCCCATGCTTCAATGCCTTTCCATTTCCCTTTTGTTCATTTGTGGTGTAAGCGTTACATACATTGCTGGCACGGCCGCTCTACCAACCGAGCCATGCCGCCCTATGCTTCAATGCTTTTCCTTTTCCCTTTTGTTGAAGTTTCAGACCTTCTTCACACCTCCATCGGGCCGTGGTCATACCGATGCAAGGAGCAGGTGGCGCAATTTAAACTTGTGAGGATCGTGTGTCGTAAATGAGATTCGCAGAGGCCTTAATATGAGAGCGACGTTCCTTATTTTCCTTCTGGGGAGTCACAGCTGAAGAAACAGATCCATGATGTTGCTTTTGAACCGGGCTCAAAATGAAACGGAAAATGTGGGAGGCCGCGTGGACTTTTTAGGCAATGTTATGCACTGTGAGCAAAGCCGGGGGTGTGTCCTCGGCTCCTCTCCTGCTTCTGACCACAGTCTGCAGTCTGCCTCCCCCTAGTGGTGGGAATGACTTATTCCCACTCGGCTTATTCCTAACCCCTTTTTTAAGTCCTGGTTGTCTTTTTGTCATCTTTATTCTTTCCTCCCTTGCAGACTTGTTTTTGTTCTCTCACCCTTTCTCTCCTGTTCTGTGCTCATTCTCTACCTGTAGCAAGACAACCCCATATACAAGAGTCCCATCAATAAGTTCCAGAATCCAAACTATGGACGTAGACCAGATTCCCTTTGAGTTTGTATTCCTTTTCATCTCCACCAGGTTTTTCTCCGCATGGCTTGTTTGTGTGTTTGTGTGTGCACACTCGCTTTCTTCTTTCTGCACTTTACTTGTTTGACCGATAAGAGGAACATTTTATCCCAGTTTTATTGGATGGTTTGTTTTTTTTGCAACAATGCAGCCTACCTGAAGGTGTAGATGAGTAAAAGCATGAGTGTGCTGTGACAAAACACTGGTTCGTTTCAAACTACTATCAAAAAGATGCAGTCTGGTAAGTCGGTTTTGGATTAAAAGACTTCGGACTTCGGTATTAACATCAAAGGCATGTCATGGTTGTGTGTCATCACTTTGAATGTATCTTTATATTTATACTGGTAGGTCACGTTTCCATGTCTCAGTACTGTTTGCACCGCTTGATCCTCGAGTGGACCAATAAATGTCTTGGTTTTCATTAGATTTCTTTATCGTGCTGTTCACTGGTGACGGGAAACTCCAACTGTTTTAGTCACTTGAGTTCTATTGAGTTGCTCACTGGAATCAAGGTCATCGTGAAGCACTTAAGCAACAAGTATCACCCGCGAGTTAGTGAAAGTCGAGTCTTCATTGAGATACACGTGAGTTAGTAAAGTCGAATCTTCATGGAGGTACCCATGAGTCAGTAGAGTCTTCATCGAGTGCCCATCAGTCAGTGAATGTAGCGTCTGCATTAAATACCCAGGAGTCATTGAAAGTAGTCTTCATCTAGTACCCATGAGTCAGTGAAAGTAGAGTCTTCATCAAGTACCCATGAGTCAGTGAGAGTATAGGCTTCATCAAGTACCCATGAGTCAATGAAAGTAGTCTTCATCAAGTACCCATGAGTCAGTGAGAGTATAGTCTTCATCAAGTACCCATGAGTCAGTGAGAGTATAGGCTTCATCAAGTACCCATGAGTCAATGAAAGTAGTCTTCATCAAGTACCCATGAGTCAGTGAGAGTATAGTCTTCATCAAGTACCCATGAGTCAGTGAAAGTAGAGTCTTCATCAAGTACCCATGAGTCAGTGAGAGTAAAGTCTTCATCAAGTACCCATGAGTCAGTGAGAGTATAGTCTTCATCAAGTACCCATGAGTCAGTGAGAGTATAGGCTTCATCAAGTACCCATGAGTCAATGAAAGTAGTCTTCATCAAGTACCCATGAGTCAGTGAGAGTATAGTCTTCATCTAGTACCCATGAGTCAGTGAGAGTATAGTCTTCATCTAGTACCCATGAGTCAGTGAAAGTAGAGTCTTCATCAAGTACCCATGAGTCAGTGAGAGTAGAGTCTTCATCAAGTACCCATGAGTCAGTGAGAGTAAAGTCTTCATCAAGTACCCATGAGTTAGTGAGAGTAGTCTTCATCAAGTACCCATGAGTCAGTGAAAGTAGTCTTCATCAAGTACCCATGAGTCAATGAAAGTAGAGTCTTCGTTGAGCACCCATGAGTCAGTAAAGTCGAGTCTTCATCAAGTACCCATGAGTCAGTAAAAGAAAAGTCTTCATCAAGTACCAATGAGTCATTAAAAGTAGTTTTCATCAAGTACCCATGAGTCAATAAAGGTAGAGTCTTCATCAAGTACCCATGAGTCAGCGAAAGTAGAGTCTTCATCAAGTACCCATGAGTCAATGAGAGTATAGTCTTCATCAAGTACCCATGAGTCAGTGAGAGTAGAGTCTTCATCAAGTACACATGAGTCAGTGAGAGTAGAGTCTCCATCAAGTACCAATGAGTCAATGAATGTCGAGTTTTCATTTAGGAAACAATGAGTCAATGAAAGTAGAGTTTTCGTTGAGCACCCATGAGTCAGTAAAGTCGAGTCTTCATCAAGTACTCATGAGTCAGTGAAAGAAAAGTCTTCATCAAGTACCAATGAGTAATTAAAAGTAGTTTTCATCAAGTACCCATGAGTCAATGAAGGTAGAGTCTTCATCAAGTACCCATGAGTCAGTGAGAGTATAGTCTTCATCAAGTACCCATGAGTCAGTGATAGTATAGGCTTCATCAAGTACCCATGAGTCAGTGATAGTATAGTCTTCATCAAGTACCCATGAGTCAGTGAGAGTATAGGCTTCATCAAGTACCCATGAGTCAATGAAAGTAGTCTTCATCAAGTACCCATGAGTCAGTGAGAGTATAGTCTTCATTTGGTACTCATGAGTCAGTGAAAGTAGAGTCTTCATCAAGTACCCATGAGTCAGTGAGAGTAAAGTCTTCATCAAGTACCCATGAGTTAGTGAGAGTAGTCTTCATCAAGTACCCATGAGTCAATGAAAGTAGAGTCTTCATCAAGTACCCATGAGTCAGTAAAAGAAAAGTCTTCATCAAGTACCAATGAGTCATTAAAAGTAGTTTTCATCAAGTACCCATGAGTCAATAAAGGTAGAGTCTTCATCAAGTACCCATGAGTCAGCGAAAGTAGAGTCTTCATCAAGTACCCATGAGTCAATGAGAGTATAGTCTTCATCAAGTACCCATGAGTCAGTGAGAGTAGAGTCTCCATCAAGTACCCATGAGTCAATAAAGGTAGAGTTTTCATCAAGTACCCATGAGTCAGTGAGAGTAGAGTCTTCATCAAGTACCCATGAGTCAGTGAGAGTAGAGTCTCCATCAAGTACCAATGAGTCAATGAATGTCGAGTTTTCATTTAGGAAACAATGAGTCAATGAAAGTAGAGTTTTCGTTGAGCACCCATGAGTCAGTAAAGTCGAGTCTTCATCAAGTACTCATGAGTCAGTGAAAGAAAAGTCTTCATCAAGTACCAATGAGTCATTAAAAGTAGTTTTCATCAAGTACCCATGAGTCAATGAAGGTAGAGTCTTCATCAAGTACCCATGAGTCAGTGAGAGTATAGTCTTCATCAAGTACCCATGAGCAGTGATAGTATAGGCTTCATCAAGTACCCATGAGTCAGTGAGAGTATAGTCTTCATCAAGTACCCATGAGCAGTGATAGTATAGTCTTCATCAAGTACCCATGAGTCAGTGAGAGTATAGTCTTCATCAAGTACCCATGAGTCAGTGAGAGTATAGGCTTCATCAAGTACCCATGAGTCAGTGAATGTCGAGTTTTCATTGAGGAAACAATGAGTCTTCCTCAAGTGCCCATGAAGGTAGAGTCTTCCTCAAGTACCCATGAGTCAATGAAGGTAGAGTCTTCATCAAGTACCCATGAGTCAGCAAAAGTTGAGTCTTCATCAAGTACCCATGAGTCAATGAAGGTAGAGTCTTCATCAAGTACCCATGAGTCAGTGAGAGTATAGGCTTCATCAAGTACCCATGAGTCATTGAATGTAGACTTTTCATCAAGTACCCATGAGTCAATGAAGGTAGAGTCTTCATCAAGTACCCATGAGTCTGTGAGAGTATAGGCTTCATCAAGTACCCATGAGTCAGTGAGAGTATAGTCTTCATCAAGTACCCATGAGTCAGTGAGAGTAGTCTTCATCAAGTACCCATGAGTCAATGAAGGTAGAGTCTTCATCAAGTACCCATGAGTCTGTGATAGTATAGGCTTCATCAAGTACCCATGAGTCAGTGAGAGTATAGTCTTCATCAAGTACCCATGAGTCAGTGAGAGTATAGTCTTCATCAAGTACCCATGAGTCATTGAATGTAGACTTTTCATCAAGTACCCATGAGTCAATGAAGGTAGAGTCTTCATCAAGTACCCATGAGTCTGTGAGAGTATAGGCTTCATCAAGTACCCATGAGTCAGTGAGAGTATAGTCTTCATCAAGTACCCATGAGTCAGTGAGAGTAGTCTTCATCAAGTACCCATGAGTCAATGAAGGTAGAGTCTTCATCAAGTACCCATGAGTCTGTGATAGTATAGGCTTCATCAAGTACCCATGAGTCAGTGAGAGTATAGTCTTCATCAAGTACCCATGAGTCAGTGAGAGTATAGTCTTCATCAAGTACCCATGAGTCAGTGAGAGTATAGGCTTCATCAAGTACCCATGAGTCAGTGAGAGTATAGTCTTCATCAAGTACCCATGAGTCAGTGAGAGTAGTCTTCATCAAGTACCCATGAGTCAGTGAGAATATAGGCTTCATCAAGTACCCATGAGTCATTGAATGTCGAGTTTTCATTGAGGAAACAATGAGTCTTCATCAAGTGCCCATGAGTCAATGAAGGCAGAGTCTTCATCAAGTACCCATGAGTCAGCAAAAGTTGAGTCTTCATCAAGTACCCATGAGTCAGCAAAAGTTGAGTCTTCATCAAGTACCCATGAGTCATTGAATGTAGACTTTTCATCAAGTACCCATGAGTCACTGAAAGTAGAGTCTTCATCGAGCATCCATGAGTCAGTAAAGTTGAGTCTTCATCAAGTACCCATGAGTCATTGAAAGTAGTCTTCATCTACTACCCATGAGTCGGTAAAAATAGTCTTCATCAAATACCCATGAGTCTTTGAAAGTAGTCTTCATCAAATACCCATGAGTCTTTGAAAGTGGTCTTCATCAAGTACCCATGAGTCATTGAAAGTAGAGTCTTCATCAAATAGCCATGAGTCTTTGAAAGTAGTCTTCATCAAGTACCCACGAGTCAGCAAAAGTAGTCTTCATCAAGTACCCATGAGTCAACAAAGGTCGAGTTTCATCAAGTACCCATGACTCAGTAAATTCGAGTCTTCATCGAGCATCCACGAGTTAGTAAAGTTGGATCTTCATCAAGTACCCATGAGTCAGTAAAGTTGAATCTTCATCAAGTACCCATGAGTCAGTGAAAGCAGAGTCTTCATCAAATAGCCATGAGTCTTTGAAAGTAGTCTTCATCAAGTACCCACGAGTCAGCAAAAGTAGTCTTCATCAAGTACCCATGAGTCAACAAAGGTCGAATTTCATCAAGTACCCATGACTCAGTAAATTCGAGTCTTCATCGAGCATCCACGAGTTAGTAAAGTTGAATCTTTATCAAGTAAATATGAGTCAGTGAAAGTTGAATCTTCATCAAGTACCTGGGAGTCAGTGAAAGTTGAATATTTGAGTACCCATGATTCCGTAAATTCGAGTCTTCATAGAGCATCCATGAGTTAGTAAAGTTGAATCTTTATCAAGTAAATACGAGTCAGTAAAAGTTGAATCTCCATCAAGTACCTGTGAATCAGTGAAAGTTGAGTCCTTATCAATTACCCATGAGTCAGTGAAAGTTGAGTCTTTGTCAAGTAAATATGAGTCAGTGAAAGTTGAATCTTTATCAATTACCCATGAGTCAGTGAAAGTAGAGTCTTCATCAAGTAAATATGAGTCAGTGAAAGTTGAATCTTTGAGTACCTATGAGTCAGTAAAAGTTGAATCTCCATCAAGTACCTGTGAGTCAGTGAAAGTTGAGTCCTTATTGAGTACCCGTGAGTCAGTGAGACTTGAGACCTCCCTGGGTGTCACAGAGCATTGTGTCCTCCAGGTCTGGTGAGAGAACAGGAAGTAGTGCAGGAAGTACTGAAACATTGAAGACAAGTCCACATTTGGATGCCTTGTAAAGTTCCTGGTGTTTGGCCCGACATTCCACACCAGAGTTCCTAACTTGCGAATACTTCAAACTGGATGTTGTTGTCTCCTAAGTCTCAACCTGTTTCCTCCAGGGTGAGAATCCCATCTACAAAAGTGCCGTCACCACCGTGGTCAACCCCAAGTATGAAGGCAAATGATGAGGAGACGGTTGTCATGACGACGCTTCCTTCACTAACACACGTGTTGATGTGCTTCTCTCTTCTTGCGGATGTACAGTACATGTATATACTTTGAACAGTCACATGTGTGCAAGAAATGAAGCCCTTTGATGTCACTTCCTCACCTCGCTCTCACCAATAATATTCAGCTCGGTAAACCTTTTGTCGTGTGCACTTCCTGTGTGGGTGTGTCCCAGACAGGAGCCGAGGAGCGGTCTATGTATATATCTTATCTTAAAACTTCAACAATGAATACATTTTTGTTAAAAGCAGCTTTTTATTGCACGCTTTGTTTTTGAAGGAGTTGAAATGTTGTGAACATTGACACGCCGTCACCAAGGGACTTTATACCACTTGTCTAATTAGAACACCAACAATCCAGTCTTTGTTCTTCACACTAATTACTTTTTGGACTTTATTACTCGTAATTCTCAGGTCCTTTTCCTGTGTTTTTTTTTGTTTTCCCGATTGAAAGTTTATCCAGTTGTTCAGTTAGCATTTAACATCATGTACACACACGCCTTAACAGTATTGTTTGCTAAGTGCCTTTTATTGCATCACCACGTTCTCTCCCAATGCTGTAATGACTTATTTATTAAATAAAATGCCAGAATGGTGTGCCTGGTGGTGTCTGACGTTTACACCAATATCTCCTGGAATAGACTAAGAATAACATTTTTACACTGCATTGTTTTTAAATAATCCAAACTAACCACTCGGTTGCCATTTATCATTTTTATCTATCATTATGATCAACAATAAAATGAATTATATTATTACTATTATTAGGGATGTACGTCTGAAAACTCAATTCGAATCCATTTTTGGGGGGTGACAATTCAAATTAGAAAGTTGAAAAATGAATCGCAATTCGTATGTTAATAGATTTGAAGGCACCCATAATTATAGTGTCATGTTACTGTTAATAATAAAATAATGCTACTCATTATAGATGTAATAACAATCATAAAAATAACCACCATTGTAGTAGTAAAGATTATAATAAAAGTATAGTAAATATATATTACAGTATAATATAACGAAATAAATAAAAGTAATTGAATGTTGTGTGTCTATCTGTGTTGGCCCTGCGATGGGGTGGCGACTTGTCCAGGGTGTACACCGCCTTCCGTTGGATAGTAGCTGAGATAGGCACCGGCGACCCCAAAGGGAATAAGCGGTAGAAAATGGATGGATGTAATATATGAGGAGTAATAATAATCATGAAAATAAGAGCCACAGTAGTAGTAATAAATGGGCCGGGTAATACAAATGATTGCTATTGTTGGCATTATAGCAGTGATATAAGTCAGTGGTCCCCAACCACCGGGCCGCAGAAGAATTTTTTATTAAAAAAAATTTAAAAACATTTTTTTTTATTAAATCAACATAAAAAACACAATATACACTTACAATTAGTGCACCAACCACAAAAACCTCCCTTTTTCATGACAAAAACGTCCCTTTTTCATGACAAAGATGAAAAAAAATAAACAATTTTAAAAAAGGACCCCCCCCCCCGGGCCGCGGGACAAATTATTAAGCGTTGACCGGTCCGCGGATACAAAAAGGTTGGGGACCACTGATATAAGTTATTAGCATGTTGCAAGTAACTTTGAATAGAACATTTTATTAATTAATTTAAAATAAATGTTATCTATGTACAATACAGTTAAGCAAAGAAACCGAAACATTTTTACCATTTTAAGTTTAAATCATCGTTTTTGTTTTTTTAACGTGTTTGTTTTGGTGGGTTTTTTTTATATTATTTGAGGGGAAGAAAATAGACTTGAATACTTTAACTGTAGTGTGAACAACAACAAATTACGTCGAAAAAAATAGAAATTAATTAAACTGTAGTTTACCCTCTTGTTATTTTTTAATTATATTACCAAAATAACAGCCGAGTGTATGTTGACTAACGATCTGGTATGAAATGAAAGTAAATATGTAGCTCAAAAATAAATATTGTATAGCATTATAACTGTTATTGTATTTTTTTTCCCTTGATGTTGAAAGTGCCGTGATTTTTGTATAAATTATAAATGTAGGTTTGTTTTTTAATGGAAAATTTAAAAATAAAAAATAAAATCCTGGCAGTCACAAACCGGATGTTGGACATCGTTCTACCGGAAATGGTTAGAAACTAAGATGCCAAAATCTCCCCACCTTCTGGAAGAAAATAGACTAGAATACTTTAACTAAAGTGTGAACTAAGCACAAAACAACAAATTACGTCGAAAAAAATGTAAATTAATTAAACTATGGTTTACTCTCTTGTTATATTTTAATTATATTACTATAATAACAGCCGAATGTATGTTGACAAACGATCTGATATAAGATGAAAGTAAATACGTAGCTCAAAAATAAGTATTTTGTAGTATCATTACCCGTATTGTTTTTTTCCTTGATGTTGAAAGTGCCGGGATTTTTGTATGAATTATAAATGTAGGTTTGTTGTTTAATATAAAAAAAAAATAAAAATAAAATAAAAAAAAAAAAAACCTGGCAGTCACAAACCGGAAGTTGGACATCGTCCCACCGGAAACGGTTAGAAACCAAGATGCTAAAGTCTCCCCACCCAGGGGAAGAAAATAGACTTGAATACTTTAACTAAAGTGTGAACTAAGCACAAAACAAAAAAATACGTCGAAAAAAATGTAAATTAATTAAACTATAGTTTACTCTCTTGTTATATTTTAATTATATGACTATAATAACAGCCGAGTGTATGTTGACAAACGATCTGGTATAAAATTCAAGTAAATATGTAGCTCAAAAATAAATATTTTGTAGTGTCATTACTCGTATTGTTTGTTTTCCCTTGATGTTGAAAGTGCCGGTATTTTTGTATGAATTATAAATGTAGGTTTGTTGTTTAATAGAAAATAAATACAATTAAAATAAAAACCTGCCAGTCACAAACCGGAAGTTGGCCCTCAGCCCACCGGAAACGGTTGGAAACCAAGATGCTAAAGTCTCCCCTCCCAGAGTTGTGAGCAGGAGGGCTTTGTGTTAGTTTGTCATGTGTTAGTTTGTCTTGTTCTGCCCAGAAGGACATCTCGCCGAGTGGGAGCCATGGAAGAAGACATCCTGACCACGCTGAAGATCTTAATCATCGGAGAAAGCGGCGTGGGCAAGTCCAGGTAATAATGGATGCTAATGCTAGCTAGCAAGTCAAATGTTGTGTCGTTCAAACATTTAGCGCCTAATTAAGTATTTTGTACTTGGAGGTGTTGTTATATATACTTAAATGTGACAAGACGTTACTTTTAATGCTTGTAATTCTGTACGAAAATGACGCCATTTAGCATGCTTGATGGCTAAGTGGCTAACTAGCTTAGAGAATCCATGATATCATCGTCCAACAATCTTGATTCCAATATTTCAACCCCGCGTATATATATATATATACATATATATATGTATGTATGTATGTAATATATGAGCCATACTTAACAAAATATGTTTGTTGTTTTGATGACGCCAAACAGCGGCGTATTTCTCCCGAGTAAACATTGGCGCGGAGGACTCTCGATTAGGGACACCTGGACGTCAGAGGACTCTCGATTAGGGACACCTGGACGTCAGAGGACTCTCTATTAGGGAAGGCAGAATACTCTCGATTAGGTACAACTGTACAGACTCTCGATTAGGGACACCTGTAAGACAGAAGACTCGATTAGGGACGGCAGCAGAAGACTCCATTAGGGACTACTGTACAGACTCTCGATTAGGGACACCTGGACGGCAGAGGACTCTCTATTAGGGAAGCCAGAAAACTCCATTAGCGACGGCAGAATACTCTCGATTAGGGACACCTTTAAGGCATAAGACTCGATTAGGGATGGCAGTAGACTCTCGATTAGGGACACCTGTACGGCAGAAGACTCACGATTGGGGAAGCAAGAAGACTCTCCATTAGGGACGGCAGAATACTCTCGATTAAGGACAATTGTACGGCAGAAGACTCTCGATTAGGGAAGGATGAAGACTCTCCATTATTGATCGATTGATTGATTAAGGACGGCAAAAAACTCTCGATTAGGGACAGCTGTACGGGAGAAGACTCTCGATTAGGGACACCGGTACAGCAGAAGACTCTCAATTAGGGACAGCAGAGGACTCCCCATTAGGGAAAGCAGAAAACTCCATTAGGGACGGCAAAATACTCTCCATTAGGGACGGCAGAAGACTCCTGATTAGGGACACCTGTACGGCAGAAGACTCGATTAGGGAAGGCAGTATACTCTCGATTAGGGACGGCAGAAGACTCTCGGTTAGGGACAGCAGAAGACTCTCGATTAGGGATGGCAGAATACTCACGATTAGGGACGGCAGAATACTCTCGATTAGGGACACCTGTACGGCAGAAAACTCTCGATTAGGGACACCTGTACGGCAGAAAACTCTCGATTAGGGACACCTGTACGGCAGAAAACTCTCGATTAGGGACACCTGTACGGCAGAAAACTCTCGATTAGGGACACCTGTACGGCAGAAGACCCGATTAGGGACACCTGTACGGCAGAAGACCCGATTAGGGACGCCTGTATGGCAGAAGACTCGATTAGGGACGCCTGTACGGCAGAAGACTCGATTAGGGACACCTGTACGGCAGAAGACCCGATTAGGGACTCCTGTATGGCAGAAGACTCTCTATTAGTGACACCTGTACGGCAGAAGACTCGATTAGGGACACCTGTATGGCAGAAGACTCTCAATTAGGGACGACAGAAGTCTCTCGATTAGGGACACCTGTACAGCAGAGGACTCTCGCTTAGGGACGGCTGACGACTCTTCATTAGGGACACCTGTATGGCAGAAGACTCTCGATTAGGGACACCTGTACTGCAGAGGACTCTCGATTAGGGATGGCAGACGACTCTCCATTAGGGACACCTGTATGCCAGAAGACTCTCGATTAGGGACACCTGTATGGCAGAAGTATCTCGATTAGGGACACCTGTACGGCAGAAGACCCTATTAGAGACACCCGTTCGGCAAAAGACTCTTGATTAGGGACACCTGTATGGCAGAAGACTTTCGATTAGGGACACCTGAACAGCAGAAGACTCTTGATTAGGGAGACCTGTACGACATAAGACTTTCGATTAGGGACACCTGAACGGCAGAAGACTCTTGATTAGGGACACCTGTAAGGCAAAAGACTCTTGATTAGGGACACCTGTATGGCAGAAGACTCTTGATTAGGGAGACCTGTACGACAGAAGACTTTCGATTAGGGACACCTGAACGACAGAAGACCTCTTGATTAGGGACACCTGTAAGGCAGAAGACTCTTGATCTAATAATAACAGATTCATTTTTAAATGCATATATACATTTTTTAAACCTTTTTGTAAAGAAAAAACTATCCTCATTGCAAATTACTCATTGACGTCATGGAGACCACACCCATAACCACAAGTATCTTGGCAGTCTCGGGGAAACCCCGTTGTTGTTTACAAACTCAGGAAATAATTCCCTGGAAACAGGATGGCTTTAAGGGCAAAAACTAAAGCATTTAAATCAGCGCCAAAAGTAAGAAATCATGTCAATATTGATTGATATCAGTACACCTGCATTGGTATGACCAGGTAGCTTCTTGGTATCAGATCAATAGACACATTTGCAGTATCGTCCAAAACTAATGTAAAGTACCCAAACAGAAGAGTAAGTGCTTATTACATTTCAGATAGAAACCAGCTATTAACATTACATTAGCAAGTTGATGAATAATAGTTTTGATAAAAGTATTCAACCACCACAAATGTGGGTAGCTAACAAGCAGATTCAAGTATAATGTTCAAATAACAAACACTGTTGATATTCAGTTTAGTCTGTGAGTCAGTGCCAACGAAGAGCTTATTCTGGCGGTGACTGCATGCAAGAATCTTGCTAGCCGGTCTGAGCCATCAAGCAACATGTTGCAGACTTTGTGCCTTCATGAGTCATAGCCAGGTACCGGATGATGACCAAGCAGCAGCTTCCAGGAATGGAATAGTACAACATAATAATAATAATATGTGGCATGAGTGCATATAGATCAGGTTTCACCTTTTAGAAAGCCAAGGCTTTTCAACATCATCCAGTCTACTTCCATACATTTATGAGGGAGGGTCCTCTAATTGTTTGAATATTTCATTTTATTTAACCGGAATCCCATTGAGATTAAAACCTCTTTTTCAAGGGAGTCCTGGCCAAGAGGCAGAATAAACTAACTTGCACATCACACATTAAAATGATCATCAAGTAAAACAGTTACGGACACCTGAGGCTCCTTCAAATGCTCTGTTTAGATTTAAAAAGCATTTAAGGATAAGAATTCAGTCTCTTATTAACATGTTCCAAGCACAGGGAGCTGCATCGACAAAAGCTTTTGTCCCAAGCTCTGTGAGCAGAAGGGGACAGAGGTGGGTCAAATGCAGAGAATCATTTTGCCACACCTAGTGTGTGTGTGACAATCATTGTGAGAGTGTCAAACAGCGCCCTCTAGTGTCCGTTTATCCCCAAAATGGATTTACACCATACTAGTCCTTTGGCCACAATAAGCTCCGTAACCTTGCTTTATTTTATCAACAATTAAACACATTTTTATCATTTGTGTTTTAGGCTGTGAAAGACATAAATTGTATTTTTGAACATCATTTAAATGCAAAAATGTCCATGTCTTTCTCTTCATTTATTCTCACCCAGTTGCATAGATTAGGGCTGCAATCAATTCAATCGATTCATTTGATTAGGAAAAAAGCTTTGATTTATATGCTGTTGCATCAATTATTTATTTAATGAGTGTACTGGGATGACCGGGGATGTAAAACAATAGTGGAATACTTTTTAATAACATGGTCACTACTGCCTAGTTTCTCTTGTTGTATTCTTATTTTGCTGTTATATTTCTATTCTCATTGTTAATTTTTAGTTTTATTCTTATTGTAATATTTTCCTATTTTGTTTCCATTCATACCCCCATTATTTACTTTTTCCTTTTTAAATTCAATCTCAACTCTACTCTGCTGCTGGCATTTTAATTTTCCTGAGGGAACTCTCCTGAAGGAATCAATAAAGTGTCAGTCTGTATGTCTGCCTATTGGTCAGTCGGTCTGTCTGTCTTACTACTTTTGTCTTATGTTACTCCATTCTCGCTGTGGTGAAATCATTTTCTCCTTTTCAGCGTGGCCTTAACACTCCAGTATATCAATCAATCAATCAATGTTTATTTATATAGCCCCAAATCACAAATGTCTCAAAGTACTGCACAAATCATTACGACTACAACATCCTCGGAAGAACCCACAAAAGCGCAAGGAAAACTCACATCCAGTGGGCAGGGAGAGTTCACATCCAGTGGGACGCCAGTGACAATGCTGACTATGAGAAACCTTGGAGAGGACCTCAGATGTGGGCAACCCCCACCCCTCTAGGGGACCGAAAGCAATGGATGTCGAGCGGGTCTAACATGATACTGTGAAAGTTCAATCCATAGTGGCTCCAACACAGCCGCGAGAGTTCAGTTCAAGCGGATCCAAGACAGCAGCGAGAGTCCCGTCCACAGGAAACCATCTCAAGCGGGGGCGGATCAGCAGCGTAGAGATGTCCCCAACCGATACACAGGCGAGCGGTCCATCCTGGGTCTCGACTCTGGACAGCCAGTACTTCATCCATGGTCATCGGACCGGACCCCCTCCACAAGGGAAGGGGGGGCATAGGAGAAAGAAAAGAAGTGGCAGATCAACTGGTCTAAAAAGGAGGTCTATTTAAAGGCTAGAGTATACAGATGAGTTTTAAGGTGAGACTTAAATGCTTCTACTGAGGTAGCATCTCGATCTGTTACCGGGAGGGCATTCCAGAGTACTGGAGCCCGAACGGAAAACGCTCTATAGCCCGCAGACTTTTTTGGGCTCTATAGCCCGCAGACTTTTTTTGGGCTCTATAGCCCGCAGACTTTTTTGGGCTCTATAGCCCGCAGACTTTTTTGGGCTCTATAGCCCGCAGACTTTTTTTGGGCTGTAGGAATCACTAATAAGCCGGAGTCTTTTGAACGCAGATTTCTTGCCGGGACATATGGTACAATACAATCGGCAAGATAGATATTTGTCATTGCATAAATAATCTCTTCTTATGTGGTGAAGTATGACTTGCATTTTTTATATTTCTATGAATTGGCCACAGAGTTAAAAGTTCTGCAAAATCTTGATGAACCTTAAAAAGGGGCTTGACCCCTGCATTGTAGTCAAGGAGCAGGTTGTAAATGAATGCTATATTTATGTGTTCTAATCTTTGTTCAGCCAATGCCAGCACTCAATGTTCCCATTGCGTTGATAGCAATCCCACTTCTGCTATTCATACCTTCTTGTTGTTCACTGTTGTTTGTACATTCTAACCACCGTGTCTTCATTCTGGCATTGCCACTCGTTGTCTTGCGGTGATGGCTGGTATTTAAACATCAGTAAATGCCAACATCCACCCAGACCCAGGTTTGTTTAGATTTCCCCCGAAAAAGTCATCATCTTGTTGGCCAAACGTAGCTTGCCAAGCCTGTGAGTGCATCATAGAGGCCAGGGGCAGCTTTTTCCAAAGAGCAATTTTCTATTATTATACTAAAGGCTTTTTGGATGGCATATGTTGATGTTCTTTAACTGCCCTCTTGAGAAGCTTTTCAAATCATCACAGACATTTTTTTTTTTTTACACTATAACGGCTTCCATTTACCTGGAGGAAGGAAAAAGTGCGTTTCTAGTTTGGCTTCTGACAGTACTCACTACTTTGCCATATAGTTGGGGAAAAGTTAAGTCAAAGTTCAAACAGGAAAATCTCTGAACAAAATGAAAATGGGAGAAGTTGTACCGATTTGTAAGACTGGAGACATACACCAGTTTCAAAACTACAATTGTAGTCAAAAGTTTACATACACTTGTAAAGAACACGTCATGTCCATCTTGAGATTTCAATACTTTCTACAACTCTATTTTTTTGTGACGTAGTGATTGGAGCACATACTCCTACTTGTTGGTCACAAAAAACATTCATGAAGTTTGCTTCTTTTATTCATTTATTATGGCTCTACTGAAAATGTGAGCAAATGTGCTGGGTCAAAAGTATACATACAGCAATGTCAATATTTGCTTACATGTCCCTTGGCAAGTTTCACTGCAATACGGCGCTTTTGGTAGCCATCCACAAGCTTTCGGTTTAATTTTTGACCACTCCTCTTGACAGAATTGGTGCTGTTCAGCTAAATGTGTTGGTTTTCTTACATGGACTTGTTTCTTCAGCATAGTCCACACTCAGGACTTTGGAAAGGCCACTCCAAAACCTTAATTCTCACCGGATTTAGCCATTCCTTTACCACTTCTGACGTGTGTTTGGGGTTATTGTCCTGTTGGAACACCCAACTGCGCCCAAGACCCAACCTCCGGGCTGATGGTTTTAGCTTGTCCTGAAGATTTTGGAGGCAATCCTCCTTTTTTTTATTGTCCCATTTAAAGCACAAGTTCCATTGGCAGCAAAACAGGCCCAGAGCATGGTACTACCACCACTATGCTTGACAGTAGGAATGGTCTTCCTGGGATTGAAGCAGGGGTGTCAAACCCAAATACAGAGTGGGCCAAAATTTTAAACTGAACGAAGCCGCGGGCCGAGGTTGAACAAATTAATCCTTTAATATGGACCCAAACAAGTTTTGCATTGAATATTGACCAAGCAAGGCTTATATAACTTTATAGTGACATGCAAAATCGAGTTTTAAATAATAATAAAAAAATATCAATGGCATATCAAATAAAATTAAAAATACAAATTGAATGCCTCTTTTCGGCGGCGGGTTTGAGTTGGGTCGGGGTTTGGTGGTAGCGGGGTGTATATTGTAGCGTCCTGGAAGAGTCAGTGATGCAAGGGGTTCTGGGTATTTGTTCCATTGTATTTATGTTGTGTTACGGTGTGGATGTTCTCCCGAAATGTGTTTGTCATTCTTGTTTGCTGTGAGTTGACAGTGTGGCGTATATTTGTAACAGTGTTAAAGTTGTTTATACGGCCACCCTCAGTGTGACCTGTATGGCTGTTGACCAAGTATGCCTTGCATACACTTGTGTGTGTGTATGAGCCGCATATATTATGTGAGTGGGCCGGCACGCTGTTTGTATGGAGGAAAAGCGGACGTGGTGACACCTAGAGAACGCCAAAAGCAGTGCTTTTACGGCCCGCCCCCAATATTATTGTCCGGGTGGAAATTCGGGAGGGGCACTGAACTTCGGGAGTCTCCCGGGAAAATCGGGAGGGTTGGCGAGTACGAGTATTACTGGTGAGTGCGGTGTTACAGCGGCGGGCCAGCTCTAATGTTAATTTGATATTGCCTCAAGGGCCAAATGAAATTACACGGCGGGCCAGAGTTTGACACCATGGATTAAAGGCTTCACCTCTTGTCTTCTAAACATATTGCTTGGTATTGTGGCCAAACAGCGCAATAATTGTTTCATCTGGCCACAGAACTTTCCTCCAGAAGGTCTAATCTTTGTCCATGTGACCTGTTTCCTTACTTTCGCAAAGCAAAAATTATTGGAAAACTATTTAAAAAGAGATTGAACAAATTCATAAATGAAGTGGAACACTCACAGAACCGATACGGAGCCAACGTCGATGTCATTAATCTAAATAACGTGAGAGATGACCAATGTTATATATGGATTGGTCATTGGTCAAGAAATCTGCGTTCAAAGGACTCCGGCTTATTAGTGATTCCCAAAGCCCAAAAAAAGTCTGCGGGCTATAGAGCGTTTTCCGTTCGGGCTCCAGTACTCTGGAATGCCCTCCCGGTAACAGTTCGAGATGCCACCTCAGTAGAAGCATTTGAGTCTCACCTTAAAACTCATCTGTGTACTCTAGCCTTTAAATAAACCTCCTTTTTAGACCAGTTGATCTGCCGTTTCTTTTCTTTTTCTTCTATGTCCCACTCTCCCTTGTGGAGGGGGTCCGGTCCGATCCGGTGGCCATGTACTGCTTGCCTGTGTATCGGCTGGGGACATCTCTGCGCTGCTGATCCGCCTCCGCTTGGGATGGTTTCCTGCTGTCTCCGCTGTGAACGGGACTCTCGCTGCTGTGTTGGATCCGCTTTGGACTGGACTCTCGCGACTGTGTTGGATCCATTATGGATTGAACTTTCACAGTATCATGTTAGACCCGCTCGACATCCATTGCTTTCGTCCTCTCCAAGGTTTCTCATAGTCATCATTGTCACCGACGTCCCACTGGGTGTGAGTTTTCCTTGCCCTTATGTGGGCCTACCGAGGATGTGGTAGTGGTTTGTGCAGCCCTTTGAGACACTAGTGATTTAGGGCTATATAAGTAAACATTGATTGATTGATTGATTGTACAGATTCAGTACAATGGGGCGGTTAAGCTCGGTTGGTAGAGCAGCCGTGCCAGCAACTTGAGGGTTCCAGGTTCGATCCCCGCTTCTGCCAACCTAATCACACCGTTGTCTCCTTGGGCAAGACACTTTACCCGCCTGCTCCCAGTGCCACCCACACTGGTTTGAAAAATGCAACTTAGGTATTGGGTTTCACTATATAAAGCGCTTTGAGTCACTAGAGAAAAGCGCTATATAGAAATAATTCACTTCACTTCACTACAAACAAATGTCTTAGAAAGGGGTAGAACTAAATAAGATCTGCCTCTTCCTACTCCTTTTTGTACACGGGAAACTGGAAACGTGATGTATCCTATTGTAATTGTGTGCATGCTCGATTAACTACGACCATAAAGTTGCTTAGACGCTGGCAGTAAATACCGTTGATGTATTTCACAATGAACTTTGTCTTTTGGACCACAACCTGACAATGATGTCATCTTGCCATTAGGCAGCCTCTGCACATGGCAGACATTATACATGTAGGATTAGATAAGTGTGTCTGTATCAAGTTATTAGCGAGTCCACCTGCTGGTGATTTGAAAATGTTTTAAGCCTTCTGTTTTCTCCATCCTCCCACCAGCCTCCTCCTCAGATTCACAGATGACACATTCGATCCAGAGCAAGCCGCCACAATAGGTGAGTAATCACGCTGAGCTCATTTGGCAAATGGAGAAAACAGAAATGGACCAAAATGTGACATAAACCACATTAATTTAACACAAGGCAAGATCTGACATTTCAACAATAGCATCGAGTACATTTACTGGACATTCAGTTGACCAACATGTTGGGGAATATAGTGGATTCAAACCAAAGTGTGACTACAAGTAAAGTGTATTTTAGGGCTTAAAAAGAAACTGACAAGAACTAAATAAATAAAAAAATTCTGTTGGATACGGCCTTTTTTAAATATTTCGATACACCTCTTGTCTTCTAAACATATTGCTTGGTATTGTGGCCAAACAGCGCAATAATTGTTTCATCTGGCCACAGAACTTTCCTCCAGAAGGTCTAATCTTTGTCCATGTGACATGTTTCCTTACTTCCACAAAGCAAAAATTATTGGAAAACTATTTAAAAAGAGATTGAACAAATTCATAAATGAAGTGGAACACTCACAGAGAACCGATACGGACCCAACGTCGATGTCATTAATCTAAATAACGTGAGAGATGACCAATGTTATATATGGATTGGTCATTGGTCAAGAAATCTGCGTTCAAAAGACTCCGGCTTATTAGTGATTCCCAAAGCCCAAAAAAAGTCTGCGGGCTATAGAGCGTTTTCCGTTCGGGCTCCAGTACTCTGGAAAGACCTCCCGGTAACAGTTCGAGATGCCACCTCAGTAGAAGCATTTAAGTCTCACCTTAAAACTCATTTGTATACTCTAGCCTTTAAATAGACTCCCTTTTTATATATATGTGGATATTTTGCCTTAGCCTTGAATGAACACTTGATGCATATAATCACTGGAGCATGATGATTCTATGTGTCTACATTAAACCATTCTTCATACTGCATTAATATATGCTACTTTTAAACTTTCATGCAGAGAGGAAAATCACAACAAAAAGTGTATTTATGAAACAGTTATTGGCACAGTGGCACAAACATTCATGTCATTTCTAAAACAGAAAGTGCAAGATTGTCAGAGACATTTTAAAACAAGCTATTAGTCCAGGGCAGGGGTGTCGCCAGACATATTTCACTGGGGCACGTGCCCCACTGTTGATCTGCAGTGCCCCAGTAAAAAATTCACCAATAAAAAAAAAAATGCTTCAGAGTTTTAAGTCTACATAACATAGACAACAGCGCACATACTACTTAGTATGGTAATTGATTGCTACTGTATTCACTCCACTAACAATGAGCACATGGCTACTTAATATGGTAATTTATTCACGTGTGGATCGAGACTTCGGTTGAGAGAGAGAAAGAGGGGCTGCGAATCACTGCGTGAGGCAGGTAACGTTAGCCAACAAAAATTTGTTAATTACATTATTTTGATTTTGATTTGACTCAAACTGTAACTCCTAGATGGATATCAGAAAGTTATTGGCCCACAGCAATGAAGAAGAAGCGAGGAATGAGAGATGTAAGCTAGCTAGGCAACTGTGTGAGAACGTCTACTCCAATATCACCATATAGTCATTTTCTACATCGATATATCGCCCAGTCCTAGTTGACAGAAGTAATTTATTTGATTATTTTCTGGTATTTCACTCTTTTTACTGACTGTGTGAGGGACTGCAAGTTCACTGTTGTTTCCAGGAAAATAAACACAGTCATTTGTCATTTATCGCAGTCAATGGCCACGATTAACACATTTCCGCATGATTATTATTAATAAATGAAAAAAAAGGTTCATATTTGAAGCATAAATAAATGTCTGCGACCTTTTTTTCAACATTGTTAGAGCCATCTAAACTTGAAATGACACCCATGTAGTCACCTTTACTATAGCTGCCAACTCTTCAGGATTCTGAAGAAGACTGGTGGAAATTGCAAATCGTCCTTGTCATCACCAATCAATCAATCAAGGATTATTTATATAGCCCTAAGTCACGAGTGTCTCAAAAGGCTGCACAAGCCACAACAACAGCCAAGGGGAAGGAAAAACTCACAACCCAGTGGGATGTCAATGTGAATGACTAAGAGAAACCTTGGAGAGGACCGCAGATGTGGGTGACTCCCCCCTAAAATTAGTTTGACACCCCTGGAATTAGGGAACCATTAACAAAACTGGCAAATAATTCCCAGGGATTTAAACACTTGGAGCCGGTTCTAAACAAGAACTTTCGATTCCCATCCCTAATAATGAAGTTAATGTAATACTATGGGCTTCACGGTGGCAGAGGGGTTAGTGCGTCTGCTCAGCGATTTGGGTCTTTTAAAGCAGCCCTAAGTAACTTTTCAACCTTCATAAAATATTGTCATAACTTTTGGGAGGGTACATGGACTTACAACTAGTTGAAAGACACCTCTGTCAAGGCCTGAGGGCGTCTGTATCGCTCTCACTGGCACAGAGCGACTTTGAGGAGGGTGGCAGGAAACCCGCCACACAAAAAAACTACAAATGTGCTGACTTGCTTCACGGCATAGGCCACTCCTCTTTCCCCATTCGTTGCAAAGCAAACACCTATGTGCAATTACTCCTCTCATGGCCTCAACTGTAAAACAACCAAAGAAACAAAAAGTTTTGCCTGAGAAGACAAAATGAGAAAGTGGGTCCTTCAGTGGCTTCACGGTGGCAGAGGGGTTAGTGCGTCTGCCTCACAATACGAAGGTCCTGCAGTCCTGGGTTCAAGTCCAGGCTCGGGATCTTTCTGTGTGGAGTTTGCATGTCCTCCCCGTGAATGCGTGGGTTCCCTCCGGGTACTCCGGCTTCCTCCCACCTCAAAAGACATGCACCTGGGGATAGGTTGATTGGCAACACTAAAATTGGCCCTAGTGTGTGAATGTTGTCTGTCTATCTGTGTTGGCCCTGCGATGAGGTGGCGACTTGTCCAGGGTGTACCCCGCCTTCCGCCCGATTGTAGCTGAGATAGGCGCCAGCGCCCCCCGCAACCCCAAAAGGGAATAAGCGGTATAAAATGGATGGATGTAATACTGTAATTCATATCATACACAATCCATCCATCCATTTCCTACCACTTGTCCCTCTCTGGGCCACGGGGTAATTGGAGCCTGTCCCAGTTGTGCCCCGCTGGAAGGCAGGTTACACCCTCATCTCAGACAGACAACATTCACACCCGCACATGTCTTTAGAGGTGGGAAGAAGCTGGAGTATCTGGAGAGAACCCATCCATCATCTTCCGCTTATCCGAGGTCGGGTCGCGGGGGAAGCGGCCTAAGCAGGGAAGCCCAGACTTCCCTCTCCCCAGCCACTTCGTCCAGCTCTTCCTGGGGGATCCCGAGGCGTTCCCAGGCCAGCCGGGAGACATAGTCTTCCCAACGTGTCCTTGGTCTTCCCCGTGGCCTCCTACCGGTTGGACGTGCCCTAAACACCTCCCTAGGG
Source organism: Nerophis ophidion (assembly GCF_033978795.1). NCBI lineage: Eukaryota > Metazoa > Chordata > Actinopteri > Syngnathiformes > Syngnathidae > Nerophis > Nerophis ophidion. The sequence continues at coordinate 51,432,973 of NC_084625.1, read as the reverse complement.
AGGCGTTCGGGTGGCGTCCTGACCAGATGCCCGAGCCACCTCATCTGGCTCCTCTCCATGTGGAGCAGCAGCGGCTTTACTTTGAGTTCCTCCCGGATGGCAGAGCTTCTCACCCTATCTCTAAGGGAGAGACCCAAACTCATTTGGGCCGCTTGTACCCGTGATCTTATCCTTTCGGTCATGACCCAAAGCTCATGACCATAGGTGAGGATGGGAACGTAGATCGAAAGGTAAATTGAGAGCTTTGCCTTCCGGCTCAGCTCCTTCTTCACCACAACGGATCGATACAACGTCCGCATTACTGAAGACGCCGCACCGATCCGCCTGTCGATCTGGAGAGAACCCAATAAACCTAATTTAACACCGAAATTGGGCCCAAAAGATGTAAAATATACATCAAAAAACTTAAAAAAAAAAAAATAAATCTATATCTACAAAATAGTGCGATGTTGCGAGGCACGGCTGTATTCAAAATATTGTGCAAGGTCAAGGCATGGGGGGCTCCTGTTGAACTTGGCAAACTGGGATTCTCTGACAACCAGATGTCTGCGCTGAAGTTAAGCCCCTCTTTGTTTACTTAAGATTCAAACAAAGTCACTTTTAATCTCCCACCGCTCTTTTACAGCGAAAGTATTGGTACCATCTGGAGCAATAAGGTCAAGTCGGTTTCTGTCATTTGTCACATTAACTTGTTGACACAAATCTCGATTGTGTTATGTTACACAGTCACTCTGGACCTTAACGAGCTGCAATGCTAATGACGCATTATTATAGCAGCTGCTCGCCAGTCAGTACCAAAAAAAAAAAGTTTGTATTAAGAAGAGCATTCATGAACTCGCTGAGACGTGTCAAACAGCAGTTACGTGTCTGCTGACTGGCAAGAAGAATGCAGGATTTCAGAAGTTATTAACAATATTTACTTCACATGGAATCATGTCTAGCATCTAATACAGCAATTATTTCGACTCGGGGGGGGCTAAATTTAGAGAAGAAAATCTGGCCTGGGGCCGGTATATCGATTTTTAGGAAAACCAATACAGAACCCCACAATAAAGTCTGATTACCGTATTTCCTTGAATTCTTGTAAGATTTTTTTTTTGTTTGTTGCCCTTTTTGAGAAAGAAAACTTTTTTTCGCACAAAATATGCAATATTCTCCCCCTCAAATATTTCAAAGTGGAAGTAATTGGAGCCTTCAATAAGTCATTAACAGTCCACATGGCAGCTTTGTGTTATTAGTGTCAACATTGCCATTTTTTTCTTGTTATATTTCATTTGTTTAACTTTTTTATGATTTACATTTTTATCGTAGTATTTTCCGAATGTGCCGGGGGCCGTTAACAAATTAGCTGGGGGCCACAATTTGGACACGCCAGGTCTAGTCTCTTACGTGAATGAGCTATATAATATTATTTGATATCTTACGGTAATGTGTTAATAATTTCTCACTTAAGTCGCACCCCTGGCCAAACTATGAAAAAAAACTGCGACTTATAGTCCGAAAAATACGGTAATAACTTTAATAAATACACTTTTGGTTGTGATTTCCCTCTCTGCATGAAAGTTTAAAAGTAGCATATATTAAGAAGAAGGTTTGAATGTAGAAACAGAATCATCATACTGCTGTGATTACAGTTGGGCAAAAAAGTATTTAGTCAGCCAGCGATTGTGCAAGTTCTCCCACTTAAAATGATGACAGAGGTCTGTAATTTTCATCATAGGTACACTTCAACTGTGAGAGACAGAATGTGGAAAAAAAAATCCAGGAATTCACATTGTAGGAATTTTAAAGAATTTATTTGTAAATTATAGTGGAAAATAAGTATTTGGTCAACCATTCAAAGCTCTCACTGATGGAAGGAGGTTTTGGCTCAAGATCTCAGGATACATGGCCCCATTCATTCTTTCCTTAACACGGATCAATCGTCCTGTCCTCTTAGCAGAAAAACAGCCCCAAAGCATGATGTTTCCACCGCCATGCTTCACAGTAGGTATGGTGTTCTTGGGATGCAACTTATTCTTCTTCCTCCAAACACGACGAGTTGAGTTTTTACCAAAATGGATTGGGAGAATGTCATGATGTCGGATGAAACCAAAATAGAACTTTTTGGTCAACTCGTCGTGTTTGGAGGAAGAAGAATACAGAGTTGCATCCCAAGAACACCATAACTACTGTGAAGCATGGGGGTGGAAACATCATGCTTTGGGGCTGTTTTTCTGCTAAGGGGACAGGACGATTGATCCGTGTTAAGGAAAGAATGAATGGGGCCATGTATCGTGAGATTTTGAGCCAAAACCTCCTTCCATCAGTGAGAGCTTTGAATGCTTGACCAAATACTTATTTTCTACTATAATTTACAAATAAATTCCTGGATTTTTTTCCACATTCTGTCTCTCACAGTTGAAGTGTACCTATGATGAAAATGACAGACCTCTGTCATCATTTTGAGTGGGAGAACTTGCACAATCGCTGGCTGACTAAATACTTTTTTGCCCCACTTTATATGCATCAAGTGTTCATTCAAGGCTAAGGCAAAATATCCACATATAGATCGTGTATCAAGATATTTAAAAAAGGCCATATCGCCCAGCCCTACTTTCAAATGACATCAGAGACTCCCTGCAGATCTTGGCAAGTTGGACATTTAAGTGTTTTTGTCTTGAAATGGTCAGCTTGTCAATGGTGTAGCAGCTGAAGTCTCACACGGGCTGCTTTTTCGTTGTCTAGGTGTTGACTTCAAAGTGAAGACCATCTCTGTAGACGGCAACAAGGCAAAGCTGGCAATATGGGTAAGTGTGCACAAAGTATTTTAGGAACAGTCAAGCACAGAAAAACTGGGAGTTCATTTACTGAAGTTCCTGCTAGTGTCCAGAAGATGGCACTCATGTGACACCATTTGCACCGAGATTCTCTTTGCAGCTTTTGTCAAGTCTGCTTTGGCCTCTGCTCCGTTCCAACTCCTATTTTCCCTCTTTGAAGATGGTTTTGTGTTGCAGGACACGGCTGGACAGGAGCGCTTCAGGACCCTGACGCCCAGTTACTACCGAGGTGCCCAAGGAGTCATCCTAGGTAGGACAGTTATCACAAAGCAGCATAACGGTCCAAACACAAGTTCATGACAGGGCCTGAATGTGTGAACTGTGTCATTCTATTCACCTCAGCACATATCTCTGTTTTTTTTGTTCAGTGTACGACGTCACAAGACGAGAAACCTTCACCAAACTGGAGAACTGGCTCAACGAGCTGGAGACGTACTGCACAAGGAATGACCTTGTGAAAATGCTCGTTGGAAACAAAATTGATAAGGTGAGCGGACTTCTGCTTGTTTTTCTTCCATTATTATATTATCCAAATTCAATTCATCGTCCTCCGCCTGCCACAGAAATCCCAGTTTGATTTGGACCAGGTTCAAGTGATGTGTATTGGGAAGAGTACTTCTAGTCAGCTGAATTAGGGCCATACATTTTGCACTTAAAGTCAACTTTTAAACCCAAAAATCAAGTTTTGTTGTTGAATAGGGGCTTCACGGTGGCAGAGGGGTTAGTGCGTCTGCCTCACAATACGAAGGTCCTGCAGTCCTGGGTTCAAATCCAGGCTCGGGATCTTTCTGTGTGGAGTTTGCATGTCCTCCCCGTGAATGCGTGGGTTCCCTCCGGGTACTCCGGCTTCCTCCCACCTCCAAAGACATGCACCTGGGGATAGGTTGATTGGCAACACTAAATTGGCCGTAGTGTGTGAATGTGAGTGTGAATGTTGTCTGTCTATTTGTGTTGGCCCTGCGATAAGTTGGTGACTTGTTCAGGGTGTACCCCGCCTTCCGCCCGATTGTAGCTGAGATAGGCCCCAGCGCCACCCGTGACCCCAAAAGGGAATAAGCGGTAGAAAATGGATGGATGGATGGATATATATATATATATATATATATATAGATAGATGGATCGATAGATAGTACTTCATTGATTCTTTCAGGAGAGTTCCCCCAGGAAATTATAAATACATATATATATACACACACATATACATATATATACATACACACACACACACATATATATGTATGTATATATACATACGTATGTACATACTATATATATATTTATATATACATACATATACACACACATATACATATATATACACATATATATATATATATATATATGTATGTATGTATGTATGTATGTATGTATGTATGTGAATGCGTGGGTTCCCTCCGGGTACTCCAGCTTCCCCCCACTTCCAAAGACATGCACCTGGGGATAGGCCCCTCCCACTTCCAAAGACATGCACCTGGGGATAGGTTGATTGGCAACACTAAATTGGCTCTAGTGTGTGAATGTGAGTGTGAATGTTGTCTGTCTATCTGTGTTGGCCCTGCGATGAGGTGGCGACTTGTCCAGGGTGTACCATGCCTTCCGCCCGATTGTAGCTGAGATAGGCGCCAGCGCCCCCCGCGACCCCGAAAGGGAATAAGCGGTAGAAAATGGATGGATGGGTGGATGTTGTTGAATATTGAAAAATACATCAATGTATGTATTACAAAAATTGCACACATTAATTTCCAGTGTTTTTCAACCACTGTGCCGCGGCACATTGTCTGATATGACCCACATTGATGCGATTGACCCGCTCGACATCCATTGCTTTCGGTCCCCTGGGGGGGGGGGGGTTGCCCACATATGCGGCCCTCTCCAAGGTTTCTCATAGTCATCATTGGACGGCGTGGCGCAGTGGAAGAGTGGCCGTGCGCAACCCGAGGGTCCCTGGTTCAATCCCTACCTAGTACCAACCTCGTCACGTCTGCTGTGTCCTTAGCAAGACACTTCACCCTTGCTCCTGATGGGTGCTGGTTAGCGCCTTGCATGGCAGCTCCCTCCATCAGTGTGTGAATGTGTGTGTGAATGACGGGTAAATGTGGAAGTAGTGTCAAAGCGCTTTGAGTACTTTGAAGGTAGAAAAGCGCTATACAAGTACAACCCATTTATCATTGTCACTGTCGCCGACGTCCCTCTGGGTGTGAGTTTTTCCTTGCCCTTATGTGGGCTCTACCGAGGATGTCGTTGTGGTTTGTGCAGCCCTTGGAGACACTTGTCATTTAGGGCTATATTAATAAACATTGATTGATTGATTGATGTGCCGTGGGAAATTATGCAACTTCACCCTATTGATCCCAAAAATATTTTTTGCAAATCAATAATTATAATCTGCAAATACTGTGGCAGTGGACCGCTGAATATATCCTTATGAATTCATAGTGTTCTGTTCTTTACACAAAAAAACAACAACTTCCCCGCCCCCCCCGTGCCCAGAGAAGCTCACAGCAGTTGACGGCTCCGCCCGCCTACTTTTTTGTTTCAGGAAAACCACGAGCTAGACAGGGCAGAAGGGCTGAAGTTTGCAAGAAAACATTCCATGCTGTTTATAGGTAAGCCAGGAGGATTCCCTCCTCTCCTAAGACCCACTGGGCATGTGTTACTGCACTTTTTTGGAAAATGTTTTGTAGGGGAGTCCATTTATTTTGAAAAGTCTTTTTTTTGGAATTATGCCTATCGTTCACAATCATTATGAGAGACATGATTTTTTTGCATTATAAATATTAGATAAATGCAAAGTTTTCTTACAATGGAGCCTATAAAGCCGTTAAAAACATCCCAACACCTCCTTTTAGGTTTTATATGCATAATGTAAGTATTTGTCATTTAGTAACAATTATGATAATATTTATATTTACGTATGTTGATCATTTTAAGCATACCCGGTGCTTTAATTTAATGTTCACTTTTTTTGTTTCTTCATCACTGATTACTCTGTAGAGTTTACGAGCGTCAGCAAACATATTAAAATATCACTTACTGTACAATGTCTGCGGTCACAAATATGTTCATATACAGTGTTCCCTCATTTTAACGCGGGGGTTACGTTCCAAAAAATACCTACTTTAGGTGAAATCCGTGTAGGAAAGGTTGATTTTTTTTCTTTTTTCTTTTTTTATGTGTTCGTTTATTTTATTTGTTTTGTTTACTGTTTTTTTCATTTACAGGATGTTATTTTTTTTTCATTTACTGTCCATGTTTTTGCATTTACAGGTTGTTGTTTTTTATGTTTTTTTCATCTACAGTACTGTATTTTTTTTTTTCCGTTTCTTATATATGTTCTAAGTTTGTAAAACCCCTAACCACACACTTTTCTCTCGTTTAAATACTCTCAAAGTTCAAACCTTGGTGGATTTAGAAAAAAATAAGTACAGTACTCAACTGTATTAAAGAATAAAACGAAAGACCAAAACCTGTTTTTTAGGGCTGTAGGATTTTTTGAGCCCAGGTTTTATCATAAATCTTTTTTACACATAACCAGAGTCACACAATCTTTTTTGGGCCTTAAATCCTACGTTTTTAGCTTTGTCCTGCATCATAAAGGTGCATTTAGAAATAAGCCTGTCTCATCCATATTAAACACTCCTTCACGATTACATCCCCCATCACAGTATACATTCTGCACTGTACAGGACACATGGCATGAAGAAGATTGACTGACAATGATCTACAGTCCTTTAGCGAATCAAGACGCAGAACACAATGCGCATTAATTCGTCTAATTCAGATGAAAATGACTCATAATCCTCACGGAGAAAAAGGGTGTGGTGGTGACATAGCATCTTTTCATGTCGTTTTTGGCCATCGTCGAGTCCTAAATGGCTCTCAAAGTGTACCAAATTGTCGGAATACTTACTCAGATGTCTTCTGTCCAAGTGAGATACATGATTTATGATCTACAATAAACTCCCAGGGAGCACGGAAGCAGCAAACACTCTATCAGCATCAGAAATACTTCATTAATCCCCAAGGGGTATTTAAATTTTCAGCGCAATCCCATTCAAATTTAGACAAACATTACAGGGAGACAGAACAGGATCGCTGACGGGTCTGCCAACTTCTGGCGCCCCTCACCAAAAAGTTAAAATACAGGTAAACAATCGGGGGGTGAAAAAAAAAAGGTCTAAGCCTGGGCCCCCGGAGAGAGGGTCCAAACAGAGGCCAAGGGAAAAAACAACTCATAGCCAAACCACACATCCCTCTTACACACATGTAAGAACATCAAAGGACATTAAAGTAACATAGATAGTGGATTTCACTATGTAAAGCGCTTTGAGTCACTAGAGCAGGGGTAGGGAACCTATGGCTCACGAGCCAGATGTGGCTCTTTTGATGACTGCATCTGGCTCTCGGATAAATCTGAGCTGACATTGCTTAACGATAATTAATAATTCCACTTGTCATTACAGTGTTAAAAATAATGTTCAAAATATAAAACATTCTATTGCATTTTAATCCATCCATCCGTTTTCTACCACACCTGTTCAAGAAATTGCGTTAATGGTAAGAAGTTATTTATTTATTATTAGTTAGTGTGGGGCTTGCCCTCCTGGGGGTTATTCAGACCACCAACCACTGACATCAGAGCCTGCTTCAGGGTTACAATATTGTTTTATTTTTCAATAAGTCTCTCAGTTGCTTTCCAGCAATTGTATTTTTTCTCTTTCGTTCTCGCTTGCGCTCTGGCTCCAGCCCCAACCCTGTCTCTCCGCCTGGCTGCTGCTAATAACAGAGCGACAGGTGATTAGATAACAAGGCCCAGGTGGGTCATCTACGCACCTGTCGCTGATTTTGAGGCTGGTCCTGGCACACCCCAGTTTGCTGCAGGCCAGCAGGCCACACCCCCTCCACAGTTATCTTCAGAATAACAATGTTATTACAAAGAATGAGAGACTTATTATACTCTAGAAATGTTGGTCTTACTTAGAAATGCATGCGTTTAGTTGTATTCAGCGTTAAAAAAAAATAATATATGGTTCTTACGGAAATACATTTTAAAATATTTGGCTTTTTGGCTCTCTCAGCCAAAAAGGTTCCCGACCCCTGCACTAGAGAAAAGCGCTATATAAATATCCTTCACTTCACTTCACTAAAGACATTAAAAGAGCAGAGCTGATGCAACCAGACACTTCTACATACAGCTAGGAATAAAAGTAAAAGAAACATATACACTGTGGTGTTCATGGCCAAAGACAGGAGCAGACCCAACAAAGCAACCAAGAGAGCCGTTTTTTATTTATTTATTTTCTCTCGATGTCTGCAGTTTTTGAATGGTTATCAATTGGATTTTATTGGCGAATTAGAGGAGCTCCCATTGGCTCCGTTGTGAGCGGACTTTTATTTACAAGTTAGAATGCATGAAACAAAGTATCCGTCCGTCGTCATGTCTTTAATAATTATTGTGAACCATTGGCAAAATCACCCAAAAAAGTGGAGTTCTCCTTTCAAAGAGTCTACTCTCCCGCATCACCTTCTTCTCACTTAATCCTCCGTGTTGAACTCTGCTGACAGAGGCAAGCGCAAAGACCCGGGATGGTGTCCAGTGTGCCTTTGAAGAGCTGGTGGAAAAGATCATCCAGAGTCCAGGGTTGTGGCAGAGCGAGAGTCACGGCAGGGGAGTGCAGCTCACCGACGAAGACGCAGGAGGTGACTCCTGCGGTGGATTCTGCTCACTGGTCTAGACAACAGACACGCACACACAGAACAATTTTGCAGCATACAGGTGTGAGTACCCCACACACGGCTTCCATCCTCACTCGTCGTCTTGTCCTGAGCCAAGTACCCAGACTGCGGCCTGGACCGTCCACACAGACTTTACTGTTTGCACACCTTCCGGTAAAGCTGCGCTTCTAATGCAAAAAGACGCTGCGCCTCGGTCCTGACAACGCGGGAGTGCGCTCGTCTGGCCTCCCGCCTGCTTTGGCGTTGGTGGAAGTGGCGAGACAATGGGAGGAATAGCAGTTTACACTCTGCAACACACTCGTATCAAAAGGGAGACACCACGACAAGGTCAACCAAAGTGTGGAAGAAAAGACGAGTTATATTGACCGAGGGTAACTTTTTGTTGAATCTTGCTTGAGCTGGCTTACCTGTGCGGAACGCTCGCTGTTTGGACAAAAGTATTGGGACCGCCCTTCCTCCTAGACCACCTGGCTCCTCTTGGGTCATCTGTGAGTACTGTTTGGAATCAAGTAAATGTTCAGTTCAGTTTATTTTCAGTCTAACAAAAACATATTCAAACATGGATCAAGATTCAAAAATGAATAACATGACTGAAACAGGCCCAACATAACATTTTTTACATTCAATTAAGTTATCCATCCATCCATTTTCTACCGCTTATTCCCTTTTGGGGTCGCGGGGGGCGCTGGCGCCTATCTCAGCTACAATCGGGCGGAAGGCGGTGTACACCCTGGACGAGTCGCCACCTCATCGCAGGGCCAACACAGATAGACAGACAACATTCACACTCACATTCACACACTAGGGCCAATTTTAGTGTTGCCAATCAACCTATCCCCAGGTGCATGTCTTTGGAAGTGGGAGGAAGCCGGAGTAATACATACATTGATGTATTTTTCAATATTCAACATCTATCCATCCGGGCTTCACGGTGGCAGAGGGGTTAGTGCGTCTGCCTCACAATACGAAGGTCCTGCAGTCCTGGGTTCAAATCCAGGCTCGGGATCTTTCTGTGTGGAGTTTGCATGTTCTCCCCGTGAATGCGTGGGTTCCCTCCGGGTACTCCGGCTTCCTCCCACCTCCAAAGACATGCACCTGGGGATAGGTTGATTGGCAACACTAAATTGGCCCTAGTGTGTGAATGTTGTCTGTCTATTTGTGTTGGCCCTGCGATGAGGTGGCGACTTGTCCAGGGTGGATCCATTCATCCATTTTCTACCGCTTATGGATGGATCCATCCATCCATCCATTTTCTACCGCTTATTCCCTTTCGGGGTCGCGGGGGGCGCTGGCGCCTATCTCAGCTACAATCGGGCGGAAGGCAGGGTACACTCTGGACAAGTCGCCACCTCATCGCAGGGCCAACACAGATAGACAGACAACATTCACACTCACATTCACACACTAGGGCCAATTTAGTGATGCCAATCAACCTATCCCCAGGTGCATGTCTTTGGAAGTGGGAGGAAGCCGGAGTACCCGGAGGGAACCCACGCATTCACGGGGAGAACATGCAAACTCCACACAGAAAGATGCCGAGCCTGGATTTGAACCCAGGACTGCAGGACCTTCGTGTTGTGAGGCAGACGCACTAACCCCTCTGCCACCGTGAAGCCCTCAATTAAGTTACCTTTTCTATTAATTTTGTAATACAAAAAGAAATATAGTCATTCAGCATTTACATTTAAGTTGCCCTTTAACAAATAATACAAAAATATGTACTTACACACATGCGCTTTTTTGTAAATAGATAAACATACATCCATCCATCCATCCATCCATTTCTACCGCTTATTCCCTATAAACATACATACCTTCTAAATACAACATTTAACCAAACAAACATACATTTCTAGTTCACATAACTTTTTAAAATACATTGTGACACGTTCTTTTTGAAATTAAATACTGAGTCACTCATTTTTATTTCTTTACCAACAGAATTCCACAAATGAACACCGAGAACAGATAAACGTCTACGTTTAACAACTAATCTTGCTTTTGGTCAAATAAACTTAGATTCATCTCTTAGATTGTATTTGCCGGTCTGTAGAGAGAAGTATTTTTGAATTCCTTCTGGAAGAGTATTTATTTTTGCTTTGAACATTATCTATGTTATTTTATAATGAACATAATCTTGAAATTTCATAAGTTTTGATTTAACAAATAATGGATGGGTGTGGTCATAATATCCTGCTTTATTAGCCGTACAGCAAAACAATATCATTAATTATGGTTTTAAAAGTGGGTTCCCCAGAGTTCTACACAGTATGTCATGTATGGAATGTGTAATTGTATCCACGTGACTCACAATACGAAGGTCCTGAGCAGTCCTGAGTTCAATCCTGGGCTCGGGGTCTTTCTGTGTGGAGTTTGCATGTTCTCCCCGTGACTGCGTGGGTTCCGTCCGGGTACCACCGCCAAAGACATGCACCTGTGGATATGTTGATTGGCAACACTAAATGGTCCCTAGTGTGTGGATGTTGTCTATTTCTGTTGGCCCTGCGATGACGTTGCGACTTGCTCAGGGTGTACCCCGCCTTCCACCCGAATGCAGCTGAGATTGATTGATTGATTGATACTTTTATTAGTAGATTGCACAGTTCAGTACATATTCCGTACAATTGACCACTAAATGGTAACACCCCAATAAGTTTTTCAACTTGTTTAAGTCGGGGTCCACTTTAATCAATTCATGGTAAATAGGCTCCAACGACCCCAAAAGGGACAAGCGGTAGAAAATGGATGGATGGATATTGTGTTGCAAAGGAACCAAACAAAAGGAAAAACTACCATTGGTTCTCTTTCAAATCCTTTGGCTTTTGGCTTCCAAACCCCTCCTATGTCCGATATATGTTTGTAAACAATATAGATACCGCATTTTTCGGACTATAAGTCGCACCTGCTGAAAATGCATAATAAAGAAGGAAAAAAACATATAAGGTAAGGTTTATTCAGGTGTACTGGAGAGGAGGCTACGCCGGATAGTCGAACTTCGGATTCAGGAGGAACAGTGTGGTTTTCGTCCTGGTGGTGGAACTGTGGACCAGCTCTATACTCTGGGCAGGGTTCTTGAGGGTGCATGGGAGTTTGCCCGACCAGATTTGGAGAAGGCATTGGACCGTGTCCCTCGGGAAGTCCTGTGGGGAGTGCTCAGAGAGTATGGGGTATCGGACTGTCTTATTGTGGCGGTCCGCTCCCTGTATGATCAGTGCCAGAGCTTGGTCCGCATTGCCGGGAGTAAGTCGAACACGTTTCCAGTGAGGGTTGGACTCCGCCAAGGCTGTCCTTTGTCACCCATTCTGTTCATAACTTTTATGGACAGAACTTCTAGGCGCAGTCAAGGCGTTGAGGGGTTCCGGTTTGGTGACCGCAGGATTAGGTCTCTGCTTTTTGCAGATGATGTGGTCCTGATGGCTTCATCTGACCGGGATCTTCAGCTCTCGCTGGATCGGTTCGCAGCCGAGTGTGAAGCGACCGGAATGAGAATCAGCACCTCCAAGTCCGAGTCCATGGTTCTCGCCCGGAAAAGGGTGGAATGCCATCTCCAGGTTGGGGAGGAGACCCTGCCCCAAGTGGAGGAGTTCAAGTACCTAGGAGTCTTGTTCACGAGTGAGGGAAGAGTGGATCGTGAGACGGTGCGGCGTCTTCAGTAATGCGGACGTTGTACCGATCCGTTGTGGTGAAGAAGGAGCTGAGCCGGAAGGCAAAGCTCTCAATTTACTGGTCGATCTACGTTCCCATCCTCACCTATGGTCATGAGCTTTGGGTCATGACCGAAAGGATAAGATCACGGGTACAAGCGGCCGAAATGAGTTTCCTCCGCCGTGTGGCGGGTCTCTCCCTTAGAGATAGGGTGAGAAGCTCTGCCATCCGGGAGGAACTCTAAGTAAAGCCGCTGCTCCTTCACATCGAGATGAGCCAGATGAGGTGGTTCGGGCATCTGGTCAGGATGCCACCCGAACGCCTCCCTAGGGAGGTGTTTAGGGCACGTCCAACCGGTAGGAGGCCACGGGGAAGACCCAGGACACGTTGGGAAGACTATGTCTCCCAACTGGCCTGGGAACGCCTCGGGATCCCCCGGGAAGAGCTAGACGAAGTGGCTGGGGAGAGGGAAGTCTGGGTTTCCCTGCTTAGGTTGTTGCCCCCGCGACCCGACCTCGGATAAGCGGAAGAAGATGGATGGAAAAACATATATAAGTCGCATTTTTTGTGGAAATTTATTTGATAAAACCCAACCAAGAATAGACATTTGAAAGGCAATTTAAAATAAAGAATAGTGAACAACAGGCTGAATAACAACTGAGAAGGTGCCTGCTATGTTAACCTAACATATTATGGTAAGAGTCATTCAAATACTTATAACATATAGAACATGCTATACCTTTACCAAACAATCTCTCACTCCTAATCCATAAATCCCATGAAATTTTATACGTCTAGTCCAGGGGTAGGGAACCTATGGCTCTAGAGCCAGATGTGGCTCTTTTGATGACTGCATCCGGCTCGCAGACAAATCTTAGCTGACATTGCTTAACACGATAATTATGAATAATTTCGCTGGTAATCACAGTGCTAAAAATAACGTGCAAAATATAAAACATTCTCATGCATTTAAATCCATCCATCCGTTTTCTACCGCACCTGTTCAAGAAGTCGCATTAATGGTAAGAAGTTATTTATGTCACGATGGGGGGGTCGCAGCTTGCTGCAGGGTCGTTCCCCCAGGAAGGCAGACGGACTACTCGGGACATGGCATTTAGGTAAAAACATGATTTAATTTAAACTAAAAAAAGATACAAACAAAAATAGTTCACAGTAGAGGCACAACTTGGGCTAAGGAACAAAGCTAACGCATAAACAGACTATGAACATAAATCAAACAAAACTTACTTGGCATGGCATGAAGCACGAAACTATGGCAAGGCATGAAACAAGTCAGCACAGAGCAAGAAAAGATCACATTGACGCCAGGGCGACTGCCTGGCAAAGACAAGCTTAAATACTGCCTCTGATTAGTGCTCGGGAAGCAGGTGAGCAGGCATTTTGTCCACCAGAGACAGTTGGACAAAATGAGTAACCAAGGAAACCGGACAAGGGAGTGGAAAAAAACAGGAACTTAGAGTCCAAAGGACAAACAGCACATGGCCAAGCAAAAACATGATCAACAGACATGACATTTGATTTATTATTGGTTAGCTTCAGAATAACAAAGTTATTAAAAAGAATAAAAGACTTATTATAATACTCTAAAAATGTTGGTCTTACTTAAAAATGTACACATTTAGTTGTATTCAGTGTTAAAAAATATGATATGGCTCTTACGGAAATACTTTTTGAAATATTTGGCTTTCATAGCCAAAAAGGTTCCCGACCCCTGGTCTAGTCTCTTACGCGAATTAGCTAAATGATATTATTTGATATTTTACGGTAATGTCTTAATAATTTCACACATAAGTCGCTCCTGAGTATAAGTCGCACCCCCGGGCAAACTATGAAAAAAAAACTGCCACTTATAGTCCGAAAAACACAGTTGCACTGCAGAAATGTTATTCATAGAATATAAAATGGAAAATACAGCTACTTATTAATACTATCCATATCTGGATGGATCTGCCCAGCCCTGCTGGACCTTGCGTCGTGCATCCAGGTACAGCTGCTCTTTGGCACAGAACACAGAACTTGTCCAAACAAAAGCATATTGCAGGATGTAAGGGCCTGATTTGTGTCCCAAAACTTTTGTCCATCACTTATACCTAGGACATGTTGCTGTAGGGAAGTTCTTCAATGCCAAACCGTCCTGAAGTCCCTCCCAACACTTTGAACTATTTTCTCGCAGTATCAGGACTTAAACAAGTGTTTCGGAGGACATTTGGCCACTTCTGTTGACTTCAAAGAACGTCAGTGTTTTGTTTTGGAAAAAACCCAAAAAGGATCAGCGAAACACTTTTCCACCCAACATCAATGAAAAGGGGAAGGCGTTGAATCCCCGTGGTGCTGGAATGGAGTCATTCACAGAGATGGTATCAGCGGTACCGCTCACAGCGCTGCGGTCTGTCACACTAAAGGGAAAGTCTTTTAATATTGCACAGGCTTGCTTTCCCCTAAATTTGGAGAGTCAAGAAAGGCTGTGATTTGCTAATGGGTTTAGCAGTTCAGAACCTGGGAGATGTCCAGTTAGTCTGCGCCTCTGATCTGGTTGTTAAAACAACATGAATACTACAATGTCCAAGGGATCACTTGCATGAGGAACTGTCCGTGCCATTCTTTGCCTGGTCCGTCCACTTAAAGGCCTACTGAAATTACATTTTTTTATTTAAACGCTGATATCAGCTCCATTCTATGTGTCATACTTCATCATTTCGCGATATTGCCATATTTTTGCTGAAAGGATTTAGTAGAGAACATCGACGATAAAGTTCGCAACTTTTGGTCGCTAATAAAAAAGCCTTGCCTGGACCGGAAGTAGCAGACGATGTGGGCGTGACGTCACGGGTTGTGGAGCTCCTCACATCCGAACATTGTTTACAATCATGGCCACCAGCAGCGAGAGCGATTCGGACGGAGAAAGCGACGATTTCCCCATTAATTTAAGCGAGGATGAAAGATTTGTGGATGAGGAAAGTGAGAGTGAAGGACTAGATGGCGGCATAGCTCGGTTGGTAGAGTGGCCGTGCCAGCAACTTGAGGGTTGCAGGTTCGATTCCCGCTTCCGCCATCCTAGTCACTGCCGTTGTGTCCTTGGGCAAGACACTTTACCCACCTGCTCCCAGTGCCACCCACACTGGTTTAAATGTAACTTAGATATTGGGTTTCACTATGTAAAGCGCTTTGAGTCACTAGAGAAAAGCGCTATATAAATACAATTCACTTCACACTTCACTAGAAAGAAAGAAAAAAAGAACATAAATAAATAAGGCATAAATAAGGCAGCGAAGGACTAAAAAGAAAGAAAAAAAGAACGTAAATAAATAAGACATAAATAAGGCATAAATAACAACTGAGAAAGTGCCTGCTATGTTAACATAACATATTATGGTAAGAGTCATTCAAATAACTAAAACATATAGAACATGTTATACCTTTACCAAACTATCTCTCACTGCTAATCGCTAAATCCCATGAATACTTATAAAAAAAGACTAGACTGCAGTGGAAACGATTCAGATGTTATTAGACACATTTACTAGGATAATTCTGGAAAATCCCAATCTGTTTATTGTGTTACTAGCGTTTTAGTGAGATTATATGGTCGTACCTGTACAACCTGAAGGTCGGCCCCGCACCTTTCTTCAGCACCAGTCGACTGGTGGTGGCGATGCCCATCTCTGCCCTTCGCAAATGGACCCTCTTCGAACCACGATCTTTCGAAATAATCGCTTCATAATAAACTGTACTTTGTGTGTGTGGTCCAATCCGACCGTGTTCGCTTGACATCTCTGTTCCATAGTAAAAAGCTTGACTGTCATCTTTTGGGAATGTAAACAATGAAACACCGGCTGTGTTTGTGTTGCTAAAGGCGGCCGCAATACACCGCTTCCCACCTACAGCTTTCTTCTTTGACGTCTCCATTATTCATTGAACGAATTGCAAATTCAGCAATACAGATGTTCATAATACTGTGGAATTATGCGATGAAAATGGATGTGTTATAGCTGGGAACGGTGCTGGAACAACAATGCGTGACGTTTTAGCATGATACTTCCGCGCAAAATTAAAAATTGCAATTTAGTAAAGTAAAGCGGCCGTATTGGCATGTGTTGCAATGTTAATATTTCATCATTGATATATAAACTATCAGACTGCGTGGTCGCTAGTAGTGGCTTTCAGTAGGCCTTTAACTTTAGCTGAAAGTAAAAGAGCATTCTGGTTTTAGCTTTTAACTCAAAATTGTTTTTTTTTGTCTGTTCAGAGATATGAGCCATTAATATTTGTGTACATTTGGTGTATTTTAGGAATTAGACGGAATCCTTGAGATGTAAAACTGAATGTAAACATACAAACTGCCCTATGTATTAAAATTGTCTTTTTCTCCCCCCCCCCCCTACAGTCCTGCAAACGTCAGGCTTGGTTGATGCAATAAAGTATGAAAAGGAAGACGTTATGTGGGTGATGTTTGTGAGCGCCTCCGGAGAAGACGAGTAACAGGTCCGTCATGGTTGCCGTGTTGGAAATGTCGCTGTTAGGTGAGGGCTTCTTCACATTCCGCTGCCTTCAGAATAAAGACGTGTGTTTGAACAGTGTCCGAGGAAGCCTCAAACCCCAGACGTGTGATGCAGCTAAATCATCCCTCTGTGACAGACTTCTCGGGGAAAGACGACCACAGCCGTAAGTCATGCTACCAACGCTTTGACTTGGGTGTGCACAGTTCCCGGGCGATTATGAAAGGCTTAGGGCTGGGCAGCGCGAGCGAGGATCGCTTCCCATGTAGCGTCTGGAAATTTGTCTCGGTCAAACATCAACAGAGGCCTTCATGTGGTGCGCTGCCATTTCCTCCTGCCTACATCGGGGAAAACAGCTCCTGATGTTTACTCTTATTTCGAGATTTTTCTATTTGAAAAATTCGTCAAAGCGTAGAGAAAGTTTTCTGTGGCCGAACTGGCTGTCGTATTTTACGATGTGAAGGACTTTTTCCTAGGGTGTGACGCATGGCCGGCTCTACGCAGGGGCAAGAGGGGGCAGAGCCCCCTTAAATAAATGTCTTGCCCCCTCAAATCAAAATTTGAGAAAGTCAATTTTAATAAACTCATAAAATTACTACATTACAAGTTGACAAAATTATCTGCGAGTGGAAAAATCCGCCGAAAAAGGGACACACACGATATAGTAGTGTCGGCTTCCCTCTCATTCCTCCCTCCGCTGTGCGTGTATTCACCATTTCACAGGCTGCGCGGCAGGCACACACCCCTCAGCCCTCAGTAAACATCCAATCACTGTTGCAGTATGAAAGTAAAAGAAAAGGAAAAGTTGTCTACATTTATCATATACTTGTTAGGATGGGTGTATTTGTGTAGTCTTATCTGTCATAAACACGTTTATCGTCGCGGACTTTCAGTCCTACGGAGTTCCATTTTTTTTATTTTTTTATTTTTTTACATCTTGACGAGAGCAGTGACAGCGGAGGCTCTGAGCAGCAGTGGTTTGGAAGGCAGAGAGCCTCCACTGTCCCTGTAACAAGCTACAAGTCATTTATGATGCTGTTAATGAGGGTAAAAATGAAACATAAGGTATATATCCTGCTTAGCAGTCCTCTGCTGTCCTCTGTTCAGAGCGGAGTCCCTAGCAACGGCCCGTTTTACTTAGCAACGGTCTGGCAATCGACTGCTGTGATTCTTTTTCTGTAGTTTTTCTTGTAATTCTACATAGTCAACCTTTTATGTTTCAATCTACATTTTGTAATAAACAAATTATAAGTTTCATTTGATACGACCAAGACACCTAAAAACAAAAACACAGCCGTTTTCACCAATTTACAAGCAAGTGGGCAACACACATACATTGGAGTCAATGAATTTTGTGCCCAAATGAGTGCCCACGTTCTGTTTTATAAATTAGTTTGAGATTATTTTTTATCATTATTCACCAGACTACCTTTCAGTTTTGTAAATATTGACTGTAGTGTGTGAAGTCCTACTTTGGGTCAAAATTTATTTGAGAGTTAGGCCATCCAGTTAGAATAAATGTTATGTTGTTGGTTGATAAAATCTGGATGAAGGATGTTTTATTTTATTCATTTATTTTTATTTTTCAGTTTCCCCCCCTGAGGGATTGCCACCTTATTGTGGCAATCCCAAAAGTCCGCGACAATAAGCGTGTTTATGACGGATAAGACTACACATACACCCATCCTAACAAGTATATGATAAATGTGGACAACTTTTCCTTTTCTTTTACTTTCATACTGCAACAGTGATTGGATGTTTACTGAGGGCTGAGGGCTGAGGGGTGTGTGTCTGCCGCGCAGCCTGTGGAATGGTGAATACACGCACAGCGGAGGGAGGGATGAGAGGGAAGCCGACACTACTATATCGTGTGTGTCACTTTTTCGGCGGATTTTTCCGCTGGTGCAGATAATTTTGTCAACTTGTAATGTAGTAATTTTGTGAGTTTATTAAAATTCACTTTCTCAAATTTTGATTTGAGGGGACAAAACATTTATTTAAGGGGGCTCTGCCCTGCCCCCTCTTGCCCCTGCGTAGAGCCGGCCATGACTGTGAACAATCAACATCTTTAGCAACATTGCGTGACGATTTATCCTTCTCGAAGAAGTTTGATAACTTTGTTTCAATTGACATCTCTCACGTTGGAGCCATGATTCATGTCAAACCACCTGGCGCAACAGCTCTCCAAAATAGAAAAGAATAGAAAGTACTTTATTGATCCCTAGGGGGAATTCAGCACCACAGTTTGCTCACAATAGACAATAATAATAATAATAATAAACTTTATGTGTGGAGTTTGCATGTTCTCCCCGTGAATGCGTGGGTTCCTTCCGGGTACTCCGGCTTCCTCCCACTTCCAAAGACATGCACCTGGGGATAGGTTGATTGGCAACACTAAATTGGCTCTAGTGTGTGAATGTGAGTGTGGAAGTTGTCTGTCTATCTGTGTTGGCCCTGCGATGAGGTGGCGACTTGTCCAGGGTGTGCCCCGCCTTCCGCCCGATTGTAGCTGAGATAGGCGCCAGCGCCCCCGTAAGGGACAAACGGTAGAAAATGGAATGGAATGGATATATATATGTGTAGTATAAATATATTGTACATATATTCTACATTTAAGTGCAGTCAAGGAAGAAAATGCAGACTAATGAAAAGATTGACTTTGATGCAGGTGATGGCTTTGGAAATTAAAATTTCCAGGGTGATTTTAAATGATTATTTCCTCTAAATGGTGTGATTCCATAGTTTGCATCAGTTTGCTTGGTCTTAAAAATGGAAGTTGCAATCTGAAACGACTACAGCGTTGTATCACGACTACAAAATCCTCCAAATCTGATTAGCTTTTTTCAGGGGTTGTGTAAACTACAATTTTATGAAGTTGTAAAGCTATTACCCAAAGCTGTTAAATCTGAGTTTGAAAACACAGCAAGATCAGAAGGTCTCAGAAGAACAACAGATCTCTGCCAAGGCTTAACTGTGAGAACAAGTGAGTGCATTATTTTGCTTGCATGTCTCTCTCTTGGCCAATATTTACACTGCAGGTCAATTACCTTTTTTTTGCACATAGTTAATAGTTGGATTTGTCCATGTTTTAAAGCAGTGGTTCTCAAATGGGGGTACATGAAGGTATTCCAAAGGGTACGTGAGATTTTTTTATATATTATAAAAATAGCAACAATTCCAAAATCCTTTATTAATATAATTATTGAATAATACTTCAACAAAATATGAATGTAAGTTCATAAACCGTGAAGAAATACAACAATGCAATATTCAGTGTTGACAGTTAGGTTTTTGTGGACATGTTCCATAAATATTATTTTTTTGTGAAGAAATGTTTAGAATGCAGTTCTTGAATTCAGATGGATCTCTATTACAATCCCCAAAGAGGGCACTTTAAGTTGATGATTACTTCTATGTGTAGATATCTTTCTTTATAATTGAATAATTTCTTTATTTTTCATCAAGTTTTGAGTTATTTTTATATCTTTTTTTCCAAATAGTTGAAGAAAGACCACTACAAATGAGCAATATTTTGCACTGGTATACAATTTAGTAAATCAGAAACTGAAGACATAATGCTGTATTTTACTTCTTTGTCTTTGGGGCGGTATAGCTCGGTTGATAGAGCAGCTTGAGGGTTGCAGGTTCGATTCCCGCTTCCGCCATCCTAGTCACTGCCGTCGTGTCCTTGGGCAAGACACTTTACCCACCTGCTCCCAGTGCCACCCACACTGGTTTAAATGTAACTTAGATATTGGGTGTCACTATGTAAAGTGCTTTGAGTCACTAGAGAAAAGCGCTATATAAATATAATTCACTTCTTTTTTTCAACCCAAAATGCTTTGCTCTGATTAGGGCATACTTGAATTTAAAAAAAAATTCACAGGGGGTACATCACTGAAAAAAGGTTGAGAACCACTGTTTTAAAGCATGTTAAAATAAATAATGCACTTTGTGACTTTAATAATAAATATGGCAGTGCCATGTTGGCATTTTTTTTCCCATAACTTGATTTATTTTGGAAAACTTCTTACGTTGTTTAATGCATCCAGCGATGCATCGCAACAAAATTAGGCATAATAATGTGTTCATTCCACCACTGTATATATCGGTATCGATTGATATTGAAATTGGTAATCAAAAGTTGGACAATATCTGAATATCAGATATCGGCAGAGGTCCGGTGGCTGTGGATGAAGTGCTGGCTGTCCAGAGTCGGGACCCGGGGTGGACCGCTCGCCTGTGCATTGGTTGGGGACATCTCTGCACTGCTGACCTGTCTCTGCTCAGGATGGTCTTCTGCTGGCCCCACTATGGACTGGACTTTCACTATTATGTTAGATCCACTATGGACTGGACCTTCACTATTAAGTTAGATCCACTATGGACTGGACTTTCACTATTAAGTTAGATCCACTATGGACTGGACTTTCACTATTAAGTTAGATCCACTATAGACTGGACTCTCACTATTATGTTAGATCCACTATGGACTGGACTCTCACTATTATGTTAGATCCACTATGGACTGGACTTTCACTATTAAGTTAGATCCACTGTGGACTGGACTTTCACTATTAAGTTAGATCCACTATGGACTGGACTTTCACTATTAAGTTAGATCCACTATAGACTGGACTCTTACTATTATGTTAGATCCACTATGGACTGGATGCTCGCTATTATGTTAGATCCACTATGGACTGGACTCTCACAATATTATGTTAGATCCACTATGGACTGGACTCTCACTATTATGTTAGATCCACTATGGACTGAACTCTCACAATAGTATGTTGGATCCACTATGGACTGCACTCTCACTATTATGTTTGATCCACTATGGACTGGACTCTCACTATTATGTTAGATCCACTATGGACTGGACTCTCACGCCATTTTGTTAGATCCACTATGGACTGGACTCTCACAATATTATATTAGATCCACTATGGACTGGACTCTCACAATATTATGCCAGACCCACTCGTCGTCCATTGCATCCGGTCTCCCCTAGCGGGGTGGGGGGTCCTCTCCAAGGTTTCTCATAGTCATTTACATTGTCATCCCAGTAGGTTGTGAGTTTTTCCTTGCCCTGATGTGGGATCTGAACCGAGGATGTCGTTGTGGCTTGTGCAGCCCTTTGAGACACTTGTGATTTAGGACTACATCAATAGACATTGATTGATCAACCAGAGTGACAATCTTTGCTTTGACTCCCTTGGACTCGGAGCATCCATCTCCTCCACACCCGCAGTCAGAGCTGCCATGTGTTCACCAGTGACTCCACGTCGGCCATCATTTGGTAAGGTGTCCCATTTCCAGGCGTCACACTCCTGGTCCTGACTGCTTCTGAGTCTTGGCTTTTAAAAAGCATGGATGACGGTTGGAAAGATGGTCCTCTGCCATAATATGTTTACCATAAGCTTGGCTCTTCTGACATCTTCTGGAAAGAAGAACGTGATGGCCTTGTGCCGCAGATGACCTGTCAGGATTTGGGCGGGGGGGGGGACGACGACTCCTTCCATCGAAAGGTCTGCTGATTGTATCAGGGTTTATATTCTGGGATGAGTGCCCCCTTTTTCCTTCCTGTGTAAACCTGCCTCTGGTCTCTCTCAGTTCCCCCCTCGGAGCAGCAGACCACTGGGAACTAATGGCCAGCGGCTGGCTGCGTGGCTGCAGGTGGAAACACTTGAATTATGCAGAAGCACGTGTTCTAGGGATGCACCGAAATGAAAATTTGTGGCCGAAGCCGAATAAAATTCAAACGCTTGGCCGAAGGCCGAATACCGAATAATGAATGCAGTTTTTCACAATTTTTTTAATATTGCATAAATAGCCTAGAATAAATATTTAGACATGTTTTTCAAATAAAGTAATTTTTTTATTGAATATTGACATTTTTTAAATATTCCAGTAGCCTTTGCTTTTAAAAAAAAGCACAAAGTTTTTCATTTATATTAGGCCTTCAAACAAAACATGCATTCCAAAAAAAAAATGAAGTGCATTAAAGTGGATAAACCCACAACAAATGAATTATTGTCCTTTTAGCAAAAGTCTGCTTAGCCACAGTAGATATGCTAATAATGTAAACAGAAGGCTCAAGTAAATCTCAATTAAGTGTGTGCTTGTAACCTCATACACTTATACAGGTAGCCTACACAACAGGCTAATAATGTAAACAGAGGCCCCACTAAATCTCAATTAAGTGTGTACTTGTAACCTCATACACTTATACAGGTAGCCTACACAACAGGCTAATAATGTAAACAGAGGCCCCACTAAATCTCAATAAGTGTGTGCTTGTAACCTCATACACTTATACAGGTAGCCTACACAACAGGCTAATAATGTAAACAGAGGCCCCACTAAATCTCAATAAGTGTGTGCATGTAACCTCATACACTTATACAGGTACACAACATATCCCAACGTCACTGCACGTTGGTTGATTGCATCACCGCGTCAAAAAATTGCGTCACACGCCACTATTCGGCCTTCTGTTTAACTCATTCCACCGAAGGCCGAATGTGGTTTTTTTTTGCCATATTCGGCCGAATATATTCGATTACCGATTAATCGGTGCATCCCTAACGTGTTCACATTGCTGCCGTTTACTTCTGTCTGCAGCTCGCTGGGAATGGAGTGAAAACATTTCTCACAGTTTAATAATACAAATATATATCAGTCTGCTAATTACAGTGGCAGCACAATGCAGGTTTTCTGTCACGGTGGCAGAGGGGTTAGTGCGTCTGCCTCACAATACGAAGGTCCTGCAGTCCTGTGTTCAAATCCAGGCTCGGGATCTTTCTGTGTGGAGTTTGCATGTTCTCCCCGTGAATGCGTGGGTTCCCTCCGGGTATATATATATATATATATATATATATATATATATATATATATACATATACATATATATATATATACATATATACATATATATATATATATACATATATACATATATATATATATATACATATATACATATATATACATATATACATACATATATTTATATGTATATATATATATATATATACATATATTTATATGTATATATATATATATACATATATATATACATATATTTATATGTATATATATACATATATATATATATATATACATATATATATATATACATATATAGTTTACACCCCCTGGCACTGTTTAGTACTGTTTTCGTACTTATTTTAATTATTATTATTTCTCAATTATTTGTAAATGTTGAAATTTATAAATAAAGGTTTATAAAATCCAAAAAATAAATAAAACTATTTTGTAATTGTCACTTAAGAATCACGTCATCATTAATCGCCAAGCGGGTTGTCGCTCTTTGATGACGTTCTGGGCGGGTGAGTTTGAACTGACACTGTTTAGTTCATTTCTGTCCACATACTAGTGGATATGGGGGATAAAACTGCAAACTGCACTGCGTTCAATATGTGAAGAAGGCCAACAAGATCATGGACATACGGAAGATTCTTCAAAAAGTAAGTTTTTCCAACTGCTGTGTGTAATAATTAGCTGCAGCCGAGCTAACGGCTAACAGTCCAAGTAATTAAAGACCAGGTGCTGCCAGGTGGCGACTTGTCCTCTGCTGGAGAAATAGTTACAGCAGGGGTGTCAAACTCAAATAAAGAGTGGGCCAAATTTTAAAACTGAACAAAGCCGTGGGCCAAGGTTAACCAAATGAACCTTTTAATTGGGACCCAAACAAGTTTTGCATTGAATATTGAACAAGCAAGGCTTATATAACTTTATAGTGACAAGCAAAATCGAGTTTCAAATAATAATAACAATAAAAAATATCAATGGCATATAAAATCAAATTTAAATAAAATAGAATGCCTCGTTTGTATTTGCAGCCTTCTGAGGTAAATATCAACATTTACTTTTTCCACAGGCTAATACATTTGAAAATAAAATAATGAATAAATCAACCATTCAGGCCTTTTTACTGCTCAGTTAATGTCGGGGCTCAGGTGGGTGGGCGGGGTTTGTTGGTAGTGGGTGTTGGGGTGTGTATATTGTAGCGGTCCGGAAGAGTTAGTGATGCAAGGGGTTCTGGGTATTTGTTCTGTTGTGTTTATGTTGTGTTACGGTGCGGATGTTCTCCCAAAATGTGTTTCTTATTTTTGTTTGGTGTGGGTTCACAGTGTGGCGTATATTTGTAACAGTGTTAACGTTAATATGGCCACCCTCAGTGTGACCTGTATGCTGTTGATCAAGTATGCCTTGCATTTACATACGTGTGTGTAGAAGCCACATAAATATTACGTGACTGGGTCGGCACGCTCTTTGTGAGGAGGGAAAACAGACTTGACAGGTTTTAGAGGACGCTAAAGACAGTGCCTTTAAGGCACACCCCCAATATTGTTGTCTGGGTGGAATTCGGGAGAATGGTTGCGCCGGGAGATTTTCGGGAGGGGCACTGAAATGGTTTGACTAAAAAAAATAAAATAAAAATAATGCTATTTGGTCACAGTAGAAGAGAAATCCATCCATTTCCTACCGCTTGTCCCTATGGGAGAGTGGCACATGCCAGCAACCTGAGGTTTCCTGGTTCAATCCCCATCTTCTAACCAACCTTGTCACGTCCGTTGTGTCCTTGAGCAAGACACTTCACCCTTGCTCCTGATGGGTCCTGGTTAAAGCCTTGCATGGCAACTCCCGCCATCAGTGTGTGAATGTGGAAATAGTGGTAGTGGTTGGAGTGTCCGCCCTGAGATGGGTAGGTTGTGAGTTCAAACCCCGGCCGAGTCATACCAAAGACTATAAAAAAATGGGACCCATTGCCTTCCTGCTTGCCACTCAGCATCAAGGGTTGGAATTGGGGGTTAAATCACCATAAATGATTCCCGGGCGTGGCCACAGCTGCTGCTCACCGCTCCCCTCACCTTTCAGGGGGTGAACAAGGGGACGGGTCAAATGAAGAGAATAATTTCGCCACACTTAGTGTAATAATGTGTTCATTCCACGACTGTCTATATCGGTATCGGTTGACATCGGAATCAATAATTAAGAGTTGGACAATATCGGCAAAAAAGCCATTATCGGACATCTCTGCTGGACTCTAGAAAGAGGTTCCGCAGCCTCCGAAGCAGAACTTCCAGGTTCTTTAACAGCTTCTCCCTTCAAGCCGTAAGACTCTTGAACGCATCATAATTAAATTATCCCCTCAACTCCCCCCAAAATGAATTAACTCGCTGGAATAAAAAAGACAATATAACTTACATCCATAAACGTGGACGCATGTGAAAAAGTACAATATATTTATCTGTACAGTAATTTTTTTATATATATTTATTTATTTTATATTTATATTTATATATTATTTATATACATTTATTTAATTATATATGCACCTTATTGATTTTTTTTTATCCTGCACTACCATGTTCTTATCTGTGCTGTAAAGTTCAAATTTGAATGACAATATAAAGGAAGTCTAAGTCTCTATGAGAGAAATAATACACAGAAACACATTTACACACTACAGGGCATTGTACGAAACGGGTTATTTTCTGGCGCATTTAAAATTCGATAAACATTAAAACATATCTTATGTGATACTGTCCAAATTAAAAGTGCAAAAAACATATTAAACGTGAAAAAAATCAACTGAACTAACATTTCTTCGACAGCTGAGCTCGCTTCCGGGGTTGGCCGACGTGGTCTCACAAGATGTAGTTTCTTTTTCAATATCCTTCTTGAAAATGGCCTTGCAAACATGTGTTGTCTTGTCTCGTCGTAAAAGATGCAGGCGAGGCATGTCGGCCGACTTCTTAAAGTGCAAAAAACATATTAACCGTGAAAAAAATCAACTGAACTAACATTTCTTCGACAGCTAAGCTCGCTTCCGGGGTTGGCCGACATGGTCTCACAAGATGTTTCTTTCTCAATATCCTTCTTGAAAATGGCCTTGCAAATATGTGTTGTCTTGTCTCGTCGTAAAAGATGCAGGCGAGGCATGTTGGGCTGACTTCTTAAAGTTTACTCCACATCAAAAACATCCCGTCACATGTCTACATTCAACAATCTAAACTCGGCAACTGTGCATGCTCTTCACTACTGTGGCATGCTGGGTAATGGAGTTCTTAAGTCCCCTAGCTCATAACATCCATCCATTCATTTCCTACCGCGTGTCCCTTTCAGGGGGGGGGTGCTGGAGCCTATCTCAGCTGCATTCGGGCGGCACAGATAGACAAACATCACAATATATTGTGATGTTTGTCTTTATCTGACATCTATAATGTACAAAGTAAATATATAAGTATATCCATCTATCTTCTTCCGCTTTTTCAAGGTCTGGTCACGGGGAAGCAGCCGAAACGCCTCCCTAAAGAGGTTTTTCTGGCAGGGGTGGGAATTTTCCGCATATCCGTGGAATTAGGCCAATTTTGGCGCTGCCAGGGTCATTTATTTAACATAATGCCAATGTGTAAAGGCACCAGATTGGCTAGCTCTACTATCAGCTGAAGACATCAACCAATGACATTGCCCGTTATAGACGTCTGCACGCGTCGTTTGCCGACAATATCTAGTCCCCGATCCTCAATTATTGTGAGCGTTTCTGAACTCGTATTCTGTTTATATTGGTTGTGTTTATCGGTGACTAATCTGGAAAGAAAACACGGTATCTCTCAATTAACACGTTTCTTTATTGACAAAACAGTTTCAGACATGGTTAAGCTTATTCAAGATAGGAATGCTTCATTAGCCAAAGATATGGATAAGGGCGTGAGAAACAAGTGGAACTGGGCATGGTGCGATATATTTATCAAACTGAAGGTGAAGATTAAAGGGGAACATTATCAGCAGACCTATGTAAGCGTCAATATATACCTTGTTGGTGCAGAAAAAAGACCATATATTTTTTTAACCGATTTCCGAACTCTAATTCGCCAAAATTCACCCATTTAAACGCCTTTCCGTTTATCGCTCTGGAGGCGATGACGTCAGAATGTGACGTCGCCGAGGTAACACAGCCACCATTTTCATTTTCAACACATTGTAAACATCGGGTCTCAGCTCTGTTATTTTCCGTTTTTTCTACTATTTTTTGGAACCTTGGAGACATCATGCCTGGTGGGTGTGTTGTCGGAGGGTGTAACAACACTAACAGGGAGGGATTCAAGTTGCACCACTGGCCCGAAGATACCAAAGTGTCTGCCGCCAGACCCCCGTTGAATGTGCCAGAGTGTCTCCACATTTTACCGGCGATGACAGACATGGCACAGAGATGTATGGATAACCTGCAGATGCATTTGCAACCATAAAGTCAACTAAATCACAAAGTTGAGTTTGTTGATGTTGACTTATGTGCTAATCAGATATATTTGGTCGCGGCGTGACTGCTAGCTAATCGATGCTAACATGCTATGCTAATCGATGCTAACATGCTATTTACCGGCGGTGTTAAAGCAGACATGGCACAGAGATGTATGGATAACCTGCAGATGCATTTGCAACGATAGTCAACGAAATCACAAAGGTGAGTTTTGTTGATGTTGACTGCCAGCTAATCGATGCTAACATGCTATTTACCGGCGGTGCTGAAGCAGACATGGCACAGAGATGTATGGATAACCTGCAGATGCATTTGCAACTATATTACGTTTCCTTCCACCCACATTTAATGCGAAACAAACACTTACCAATCGACGGATTTAAGTTGCTCCATTGTCACAAGATGCGAAAGTCCTGATCGTTTGGTCCGCACATTTTACCGGCGATGCTAACGCAGCTATTCGGCCATGCTATGGCTATGAATAGCGTCAATAGCTATTCGCTCAATAGCTTCAGTTTCTTCTTCAAAACTTTCATACTCCAACCATCTGTTTCAATACATGCGTAATCTGTTGAATCGCTTAAGTCGCTGAAATCCGAGTTTGAATCCGAGCTAATGTCGCTATATCTTGCTGTGGTATTCCCATTGTTTCTTTACATTGGCAGCACTGTGTGACGTCACAGGGAAATGGCCAGTGATTTCGAAGATAGCGAAAATAAGGCACTTTAAAGCTTTATTTAGGGATATTACGTGACCGGTAAAATTTTGAAAAAAATACAACAAGCCACTGGGAACTAATTTTTATTGTTTTTATCCAATCAATCAATCCACTTTATTTATATAGCACATTTAAACAACAATAAAGTTTCCAAAGTGCTGCACAGCCATGTTAAAAACAATATTATGCTCCATCAATGACTGAATAAAACAAAAAATGAATAAAAATAAAACCAATAAAAACAATATAAAAACAAATATGATTAAAAACTATTCTAAAAGGTAAAATCAATTAAAACAGTAAAATAAAAATCAAAGTGTATAAAAAAAAAAAAACCTTTTGAAATTGTGATAATGTTCCCCTTTAGCAATATCGTAGAAGAAGACGAACTGATCAGCGATTTCGTTGCAAAGTGCGATGAACCTTGACGCGCTCAGTGCTTATATTGCAAGGACATTGTGAACTATGGATCTCGGGGAAAGGTGGAACTCTTTGACCACGCCAAATCGGCAAGGCATCTAAGTAAAGTGAGTTTACGGAGAAGTCATTTTTCACTGGGGTCTGCCTTCAAGCTGAAGTCAAACATCGTCAACTATCGAAGCCTCGCACCTCCGACTCGGCTCCTCTCGCACCAATCTACCACGGACGAGTCCATTCAGAGGTACAATACACCATCCATCTCCATCCATCTTCTTCCGCTTATCCGAGGTCGGGTCGCGGGGGCAACAACCTAAGCAGGGAAACCCAGACTTCCCTCTTCCCAGCCACTTCGTCTAGCTCTTCCCGGGGGATCCCGAGGCGTTCCCAGGCCATCCGGGAGACATAGTCTTCCCAACGTGTCCTGGGTCTTCCCCGTGGCCTCCTACCGGTTGGACGTGCCCTAAACACCTCCCTAGGGAGGCGTTCGGGTGGCATCCTGACCAGATGCCCGAACCACCTCATCTGGCTCCTCTCGATGTGGAGGAGCAGCGGCTTTACTTTGAGTTCCTCCCGGATGGCAGAGCTTCTCACCCTATCTCTAAGGGAGAGACCCAAACTCATTTGGGCCGCTTGTACCCGTGATCTTATCCTTTCGGTCATGACCCAAAGCTCATGACCATAGGTGAGGATGGGAACGTAGATCGACCGGTAAATTGAGAGCTTTGCCTTCCGGCTCAGCTCCTTCTTCACCACAACGGATCGGTACAACGTCCGCATTACTGAAGACGCCGCACCGATCCGCCTGTACTGTTCTATACACCATCTTATATATTTCAAAATTTTAATATTTTGAATTCTTGTTAATCCATTTGTAGGTCTATTTTTTGTCTATAATCCGAAAGTGTGCAAGAATTTGATATATGTGTAAACTTGTATCATCACATGATACATTTTTCTGAAATTATTTGCTAATAAATGGGAAGTTTTGGTCAGGAGGAAATAATAGCAGGAAATGCATCCTAAGCTAACATAGATTTCAATTTTTTTCTGGGGGTGGCATGTCCCCCAGACCCCCCTAGCAGGCGAGTGCACTATGTGTACTCTGGTGCGGCCGCCGGGCAGCCTTCCACAAAGCGGTGTTTTAGGATTGAAACATTTTCAACTGATTTCGTAAATCTTGTTGAAGTTTTGAAAGTGGAATTCTTTCCCATTCTTTTTTTATGTAGAGCTTCAGTCCTTCAAAAGTCCGCTGTCGTATTTTACGCTTCATAATGCGCCACACGTTTTCCACGGGAGACAAGTCTGGACTGCAGGCGGGCCGGGAAAGTACCCGCACTCTTTTTTTTATGAAGCCACACTGTTGTAACACTTGTCTTGATGAAATAAGCAGGGGCGTCCATGATACCGTTGCTTGGATGACAACATATGTTGTTCCAAAACCTGTATGTACCTTTCAGCATTAATGGTGCCTTCACAGATGTGTAAGTTACCCATGCCTTGGGCACTAATACACCCCCATACCATCACACATGCTGGCTTTTCAACTTTGTCCAAAAGCCACTTTGAAATGTGAAGTTTTGGTCAGGAGAATATTGTTGGATTTTGACTCAAAATAGCAGGAAATGCATCCTAAGCTAACATAGATTTCAATTTTTTTCTGGGGGTGGCATGTCCCCCAGACCCCCCTAGCAGGCGAGTGCACTATGTGTACTCTGGTGTGGCCGCCCTGCAGCCTTCCACAAAGCGGTGTTTTAGGATTGAAACATTTTCAACTAATTTTGTAAATCTTGTTGAAGTTTTGAAAGTGGAATTCTTTCCCATTCTTGTTTTATGTAGAGCTTCAGTCCTTCAACAGTCCGCTGTCGTATTTTACGCTTCGTAATGCTCCACACATTTTCCATGGAAGACAAGTCTGGACTGCAGGCGGGCCGGGAAAGTACCCACACTGTTGTAACACTTGTCTTGATGAAATAAGCAGGGGCGTCCATGATAACGTTGCTTGGATGACTACATACGTTGCTCCAAAACCTGTATGGACCATTCAGCATCAATGGTGCCTTCACAGATGTGTAAGTTACCCATGCCTTGGGCACTAATACACCCCCATACCATCACACATGCTGGCTTTTCAACTTTGTTCAAAAGTCACGTTGAAATGTGAAGTTTTGGTCAGGAGAATATTGTTAGATTTTGACTCAAAATAGCAGGAAATGCATCCTAAGCTAACATAGATTTCAATTTGTTTTCTGGGGGTGGCATGTCCCCCAGACCCCCCTAGCAGGCGAGTGCACTATGTGTACTCTGGTGTGGCCGCCCTGCAGCCTTCCACAAAGCGGTGTTTTAGGATTGAAACGTTTTCAACTTATTTTGTAAATCTTGTTGAAGTTTTGAAAGTGGAATTCTTTCCCATTCTTGTTTTATGTAGAGCTTCAGTCCTTCAAAAGTCCGCTGTCGTATTTTACGCTTCATAATGCGCCACACGTTTTCCATGGGAGACAAGTCTGGACTGCAGGCGGGCCGGGAAAGTACCCACACTGTTGTAACACTTGTCTTGATGAAATAAGCAGGGGCGTCCATGATACTGTTGCTTGGATGACAACATATGTTGTTCCAAAACCTGTATGGACCATTCAGCATTAATGGTGCCTTCACAGATGTGTAAGTTACCCATGCCTTGGGCACTAATACACCCCCATACCATCACACATGCTGGCTTTTCAACTTTGTTCAAAAGCCACTTTGAAATGTGAAGTTTTGGTCAGGAGAATATTGTTAGATTTTGACTCAAAATAGCAGGAAATGCATCCTAAGCTAACATAGATTTCAATTTGTTTTCTGGGGGTGGCATGTCCCCCAGACCCCCCTAGCAGGCGAGTGCACTATGTGTACTCTGGTGCGGCCGCCGGGCAGCCTTCCACAAAGCGGTGTTTTAGGATTGAAACATTTACAACTGATTTTGTAAATCTTGTTCAAGTTTTGAAAGTGGAATTCTTTCCCATTCTTGTTTTATGTAGAGCTTCAGTCCTTCAAAATTCCGCTGTCGTATTTTACGCTTCATAATGCGCCACACATTTTCCACGGAAGACAACTCTGGACTGCAGGCGGGCCGGGAAAGTACCCGCACTCTTTTTTTTTTATGAAGCCACACTGTTGTAACTCTTGTTTTGCTGAAATAAGCAGGGGCGTCCATGATAACGTTGCTTGGATGACTACATACGTTGCTCCAAAACCTGTATGGACCATTCAACATTAATGGTGCCTTCACAGATGTGTAACACGTGCTGAATGTGGCTTGGCATTGTCTTGCTGAAATAAGCAGGGGCGTCCATGAAAAACACGGCGCTTAGATGGCAGCATATGTTGTTCCAAAACCTGTATGTACCTTTCAGCATTAATGGTGTAAGTTCCCCATGCCTTGGGCACTAATACACCCCCATACCATCACACATGCTGGCTTTTCAACTTTGTTCAAAAGCCACTTTGAAATGTGAAGTTTTGGTCAGGAGAATATTGTTAGATTTCGACTCAAAATAGCAGGAAATGCATCCTAAGCTAACATAGATTTCAATTTTTTTACTGGGGTTGGCATGTCCCCCAGACCCCCTTAGCAGGCGAGTGCACTATTCCGCAAAGCGGTGTTTTAGGATTAAAAATTTTCCAGCTGATTTTTTAATTCTTCATTCCCATCCCTGGTATAACCGGTAGGAGGTCACGGGGGAGACTATCTCTCCCGGCTGGCCTGGGAACGCCTCGGGATCCCCCGGGAGGAGCTGGACGAACTGGCTGGGGAGAGGGAAGTCTGGGCTTCCCTGCTTAGGCTGCTGCCCCCGCGACCCGACCTCGGATAAGCAATAGAAGATGGATGGAAGTGCTAAAGTCAGAATTCCCCAGCGTTGCTAGATAGGTAGATAGATAGATAGTACTTTATTGATTCCTTCAGGAGAGTTCCTTCAGGAAAATTAAAATTCCAGCAGCAGTGTACAGAGTTGAGATCATTTAAATAAAAGTAAAAAGTAAATAATGGGGGTTTAAATGGAAACAAAAAAGAGAAATATTACAATGAGAATAAAAACTAAAAAGCAACAATGGGAATAAAAATATAACAGTAAAACAAGAATATAACAAGACGAAGTAGGCAGTAGTGACCATGTTATGAAAACGCCGCCTCCCGTAATAAAATCAGGGCTTCTCTTGTACAATTCCCGGCTAAAGTCTCCTGAGATCCTGTTGAGAAAGTGAAAAACATTTGGGAAGGGAGCTCTTCTCACAGATCCTGTCAACACGTCCATCCTGGCAGTTCCACGTCTGCCCGTCAAAGCTGCTTTAACTCAATAACTTGGAAGCCCGTTCAGCGACAACACATCAGGCCGTAATCGAGTTTTGTCCTGTTTTCAGAGTCGCTCAATCCAATTTAAAGCAAAATGGCTGTTTTGACTTTGTGAAAGGGGCTCGACGAGAAGGAAAGGCCGAGGACTTCTCACCCCTCTGAAAGAAAAGCGCCCTCACACCGGGGGACGCTTTCATTCCGGCCTCGGGTTACTTTGCCAATAAACACGGCGGCCGAAAACAGCGGCGGGCGGCCGGCGCTTTCGTGCTTTCTGGTGGCAAAAGACGTGGGGATGAGTACGTTCATTCATCTTCATCACGGCCCGGCGCTCCCGTGTCATCTGGCCAGGCGCACATTCCCCGGGAACGCCGTCATGCCGCGTGTCACGGTGCCCGTCCGGACCCCCGCGACATGGAAGCGGCCTCAGCTGCTACAATAAACCAATCACTTTGTGTCAACACGGCCCGGGTGTTACTTTTCCACGACGTCGTCGCCGCCCCGACACCCGCGGGAGCAGCGCGGGAACACAAATGATTGGCGTGCACAGAAATAAATGTCGTTATTTTGTGTAAATAAATCCACCCGCCGTGTCGTAATTGCGCCGCTTATTTTTCTAAGCCGGGGATTCTGAGGTCGGAGCGGAGAAATGTTGCCGCAAACCGCTAAAAGGCTTAAGGACTTTGAAGGTCTGCAAGGAAGGAGGTGGGATGGTGTTTCAGAAAGGCCGTGATAGAATTACAGGGACACATTTAGTCCACACTAGAGGTGGCTGCCTCACCACTCCATTTACGTTTCATTCATGCATTTTTAATCCGACTTTTTTTTTTTTACGTTGAATTACAAACCCCGTTTCCATATGAGTTGGGAAATTGTGTTAGATGTAAATATAAACAGAATACAATGATTTGCAAATCATTTTCAACCCATATTCAATTGAATGCACTACAAAGACAACATTTTTAATGTTAAAACTCCATCAATCCATCATCTTCCGCTTATCCGAGGTCGGGTCGCGGGGGCAGCAGCCTAAGCAGGGAAGCCCAGACTTTCCTCTCACCAACCACTTCGTCTAGCTCTTCCCGGGGGATCCGGAGGCGTTCCCAGGCCAGTCCCAACGTGTCCTGGGTCTTCCCCGTGGCCTCCTACCGGCTGGATGTGCCCTAAACACCTCCCTAGGGAGGCGTTCGGGTGGCATCCTGACCAGATGCCCGAGCCACCTCATCTGGCTCCTCTCCATGTTCAAACTCATAAACTTTATTTTTTTTTGCAAATAATAATTAACTTAGAAATTCATGGCTCCAACACGTGCCAAAGTAGTTGGGAAAGGGCATGTTCACCACTGTGTTACATCACCTTTTCTTTTAACTACACTCAATAAACGTTTGGGAACTGAGGAAACTAATTGTTGAAGCTTTGAAAGTGGAATTCTTTCCCATTCTTGTTTTATGTAGAGCTTCAGTCCTTCAACAGTCCGGGGTCTCCGCTGTCGTATTTTACGCTTCATAATGCTCCACACATTTTCCATGGAAGACAGGTCTGGACTGCAGGCGGGCCAGGAAAGTACCTGCACTATTTTTTTACGAAGCTTTAGTTTAGTTTATTAAGTTTAGTTTATTAAGGATCCCCATTAGTCTACACCGCAGTGGAGACTATTCTTCCTGGGGTCCAGGCAAAAAACATCACACAACCAAAGAACAAACGATTAAAAGTGCAGTACAACATGATCCAATAATAAATTGTCATAATACAAAAAAAGCAACAACAAAGAACCAAAAAATACTAATAGATGTTGTTACATAATAATTTTCATACCAAAGATAAAAATAGAAATATAAAAATAGATATACTGTATACATTTTTGCAAAAATAAAACAAAGAACCAATGGCCTAAAACACATTAGTGTACCAAAGACAAATAAGTGACGAAAAAGAAGCCACACTGTTGTAATACTTGTCTTGATGAAATAAGCAGGGGCGTCCGTGATAACGTTGCTTGGATGACAACACATGTTGCTCCAAAACCTGTATGTACCTTTCAGCATTAATGGTGCCTTCACAGATGTGTAAGTTACCCATGCCTTGGGCACTAATGCACCCCCATACCATCACACATGCTGGCTTTTCAACTTTGCGCCTATAACAAGATTGACATGAAAACTGAAGTTTGTCGAGTTTTGGTCTGAATCGCGTGTTGCTTTTCTACAAAACAAAAAAAAAGCCTAGCACCCTTCCTTCCAGCAGAAAGTGACCCCTTCAGATGCCTCCCAATTACCCGCCAGATGCTGGCTATTTTGGCTACACCTCACCGCCCTCCGCAGCCAACGTGGCTCATGTTATGGCCCCGTCTGGGCCCCGCCGAGTCCTGCCTGACATGCAAACAGCGGCCCCCGACCAGCCTTGTTATACTAGACTAAGTCGTGCAGCCCCCGACCGCGGCCCTGGGCCTTCCCGGGGCTGTGAACAGATGCTGTTACAGCGGGCTTCTGCTTCCACGCAGGTCAGATCTTCCTCCTCGGCTCTCGGGGGGCCCCCAAATTCACTTATGTTGCGGGATGCCTGAGCTGGGCTTGCCAGCGGGCAGCGGTGCTGTGCTCAAATATTGACGTTCATCCAATCCTGCATCTGACAGTAGCATGGATGTTTCAGGGAGGTCATGAGATGCCCTCCTGGACCTTTTGACACGGGACATTAGGCACTGGCTGGAATTTGACCTTCAAACAACAACATTCTGGTGCACACTCATGTTCATTTCAAGGTCATGGTGGCCGAACTGTAGAGCGACTAGGAATTACATATGATTAACAAAATACTGTTGTAATATTAAGATACAGTTTGTCTTTTTACAAACCCCGTTTCCATATGAGTTGGGAAATTGTGTTAGATGTAAATATAAACAGAATACAATGATTTGCAAATCCTTTTCAAGCCATATTCAGTTGAATATGCTACAAAGACAACATATTTGATGTTCAAACTCGTAAACTTTTTTTTGTGTGTGTGCAAGTAATCATTAATTTTAGAATTTGATGCCAGCAACACGTGACAAAGAAGTTAAGAAAGGTGGCAATAAATACTGATAAAGTTGAGGAATGCTCATCAAACACTTATTTGGAACATCCCACAGGTGTGCAGGCTAATTGGGAACAGGTGGGTGCCATGATTGGCTATAAAAACAGCTTCCCAAAAAATGCTCAGTCTTTCACAAGAAAGGATGGGGCGAGGTACACCCCTTTGTCCACAACTGCGTGAGCAAATAGTCAAACAGTTTAAGAACAACGTTTCTCAAAGTGCAATTGCAAGAAATTTAGGGATTTCAACATCTACGCTCCATAATATAATCAAAAGGTTCAGAGAATCTGGAGAAATCACTCCACGTAAGCGGCATGGCCGGAAACCAACATTGAATGACCGTGACCTTCCATCCTTCAGACAGCACTGTATAAAAAAACGACCTCAATATCTAAAGGATATCACCACATAAGCTCAGGAACACTTCAGAAAACCACTGTCACTAAATACAGTTGGTCACTACATCTGTAAGTGCAAGTTAAAGCTCTACTATGCAAAGCGAAAGCCATTTATCAACAACACCCAGAAACGCCGCCGGCTTCTCTGGGCCCGAGATCATCTAAGATGGACTGATGCAAAGTGGAAAAGTGTTCTGTGGTCTGACGAGTCAACATTTCGAATTGTTTTTGAAAATATTCGACATCGTGTCATTCGGACCAAAGGGGAAGCGAACCATCCAGACTGTTATCGACGCAAAGTTCAAAAGCCAGCATGTGTGATGGTATGGGGGTGCATTAGTGCCCAAGGCATGGGTAACTTACACATCTGTGAAGGCACCATTAATGCTGAAAGGTACATACAGGTTTTGGAACAACATATGCTGCCATCTAAGCGCCGTGTTTTTCATGGACGCCCCTGCTTATTTCAGCAAGACAATGCCAAGCCACATTCAGCACGTGTTACAACAGCGTGGCTTTGTAAAAAAAAAGAGTGCGGGTACTTTCCTGGCCCGCCTGCAGTCCGGACCTGTCTCCCATGGAAAATGTGTGGCGCATTATGAAGCGTAAAATACGACAGCGGAGACCCCGGACTGTTGAAGGACTGAAGCTCTACATAAAACAAGAATGGGAAAGAATTCCACTTTCAAAGCTTCAACAATTAGTTTCCTCAGTTCCCAAACGTTTATTGAGTGTTGTTAAAAGAAAAGGTGATGTAACACAGTGGTGAACATGCCCTTTCCCAACTACTTTGGCACTTGTTGCAGCCATGAAATTCCAAGTTATTTATTATTTGAACATCAAAAATTCTTGTCTTTTTAGTGCATTCAACTGAATATGGGTTGAAAAGGATTTGCAAATCATTGTATTCTGTTTATATTTACCTCTAACACAATTTCCCAACTAATATGAAAACAAGTTTTGTATTATGCTCATACTTCAACTTTTATTATTATACTTCCGCACATTTCTCTTACACTTAATACGCGATGATCCGGCCAACGAACCCCCACATATGTTTATCGATATATATATTGATATATCGCCCATCTCTACAACAATCTGTATTCTGTCCTTTTTAGTGTCATTTCCACAAAGTTTGAGTGGCTGTTCGAGGTTTTACAAAGTTTAAAAAGGAGAACTCAAAGGTGTTGTTTTCGCTTTGGATTAGGGTTTTTGGTGGCATGAAGGAAGAATCATCCCTCTGACACTGAACAACGTGCTCAAGTTAGAAGAATGAAGAGACAAGCCTCCCAAGTACACCACCCGCTCATCCAAGTTAAGGGTGAGTACACCATTTTGTTGTTTTTCTACTCACCGTTAAGAAAAGTAAAAGGTTACCTTAAAGAAAAAATCCCTAAAAGTACATCACTGCCATCTATTTTTGGTAGTAGTTTGTGGGGCGTCTAGATCAGGGGTCCTCAACTAAAATTCAAATAGGTCCAGATTCCTCATGTGAAGGTCTAGGAGCTCCCATCTCGAAAAAAGAAAAGACTAAAAAAAACAAAAACAATACAGGCTTAAAATTGCCCTGAAGCTTCACTTTGGACACCACCGAGTTTGTATTAAGAACCAATCAGTGTTTATTTATATAGCCCTGAATCACAAGTGTCTCAAAGGGCTGCACAAGCCACAACGACATCCTCGGTTCAGATCCCACATCAGGGCAAGTAAAAACTCAAACCAGTGGGATGACCATGCGAAACCTTGGAGAGGACCACAGATGTGGGTGACCGGATGCAATGGACGTCGAGTGGGTCTAGCATAATATTGTGGAAGTCTAGTCCATAGTGGATCTAACATAATATTGTGGAAGTCTAGTCCATAGTGGATCTAACATAATATTGTGGAAGTCTAGTCCATAGTGGATCTAACATAATATAGTGAGAGTCCAGTCCATAGTGGATCTAACATAATAGTGAGAGTCCAGTCCATAGTGGATCTAACATAATAGTGAGAGTCCAGTCCATAGTGGATCTAACATAATAGTGAGAGTCCAGTCCATAGTGGATCCAACATAATAGTGAGAGTCCAGTCCATAGTGGATCCAACATAATAGTGAGAGTCCAGTCCATAGTGGATTTAACATAATATAGTGAGAGTCCAGTCCATAGTGGATCTAACATAATAGTGAGAGTCCAGTCCATAGTGCATATAACATAATAGTGAGAGTCCAGTCCATATTGGATCTAACATAATAGTGAGAGTCCAGTCCATAGTGGATCTAACATAATAGTGAGAGTCCAGTTCATAGTGGATCTAACATAATAGTGAGAGTCCAGTCCATAGTGGATCTAACATAATAGTGTGAGAGTCCAGTCCATAGTGGATCTAACATAATAGTGAGAGTCCAGTCCATAATGGATCTAACATAATAGTGAGAGTCCAGTCCATAATGGATCTAAGATAATATAGTGAGAGTCCAGTCCATAGTAGATCTAACATAATAGTGAGAGTCCAGTCCATAGTGGATCTAACATAATAATGAGAGTCCAGACCATAGTGGATCCAACATAATAGTGAGAGTCCAGTCCATAGTGGATCTAACATAATAGTGAGAGTCCAGTCCATAGTGGATCCAACATAATAGTGAGATTCCAGTCCATAGTGGATCTAACATAATAGTGAGAGTCCAGTCCACTGTGGATCTAACATAATAGTGAGAGTCCAGTCCACTGTGGATCTAACATAATAGTGAGAGTTCAGCCCATAATCGATCTAACATAATAGTGAGAGTCCAGTCCATAGTGGATCGAAAATATTAGTGAGAGTCTAGTCCATAGTGGATCCAACATAACAGTGAGAGTCCATCCAGTCCATAGTGGATCTAACATATTAGTGACAGTCCAGTCCATAGTGGATCAAACATAATAGTGAGAGTCCAGTCCATAGTGGATCTAACATAATAGTGAGAGTCCATCCAGTCCATGGTGGATCCAACATAATAGTGTGAGAGTCCAGTCCATAGTGGATCCAACATAGATCATGTCCCAAATTCCAAACTGCTGTTTTGAAGCATGTTAAAAATAAATAATGCACTTTGTGACTTCAATAATAAATATGTCAGTGCCATGTTGGCATTTATTTTACAAAACCTTCTTACATTGTTTCATGCATCCAGCGGGGCATCACAACAAAATTAGACATAATAATGTGTTCATTCCACGACTGTATATATCGGTATCAGTTGATATCAGAATCGGTAATTAAGAGTTGGACAATATCGGGATATCGGCAAAAAAGCCATTATGGGACATCTCTTTTCAAGAATCTTCCAGCTTGAGGGAAGAAGCTGTTACAGAACCTTGAGGTTCCGCTACAGAGGCCGTGGAACCTCATTCCAACTGCTCCCTGCTCCCTGCTCCGACGCTCACTGGCCCGCACGTGGCGGTTTCATGCCGCGTGTCGTCGATTTAAATGTTTGATCGATTCCTGTCCGCATAAGTCGAATGAAACAAATCCCAAATTGCGAGTGGCCTGTGGCGAGCTTGCAAGTCCAGACAGTTCCATAAGCAGCATCTGGAGGAATGAGCTGCAGCCTTGGCTCACTGTGCCCATTTGACTCCAGATTTATGCTAACATTACACTGTTGGCCCGGACCCTGTTCTTGCGTAATGCGAGCCCTGTTTATTTGTTAGCCTTCAAACCCGGCCGTCCTGTCTTCTAACTGCACGCGTGTGCGTCTGTCTTTAATATCTTTTTTTCTTCATGTCAGTCCTCGCACTGAAGTCTGCAGGACGTTTCCATCCGTCAAAGGGATTAGGCCGAGGTTTCACACATACCGAGGTAGACCTGCGCCCGGGTCCAGGCTCAAGTCTGTCAACAATGTAGCTTTGTGCCGCTAAACACAAAGCGCTAACGTGCGAGGACCCCCGCAGGAATCGCCCGCTGCCAAAACCGCATTCCTCCGACAGCTGCCATTTCTTACATCTGCACATCGACGTGGTTTCTCCCGACTGAATTCATTTAGCCGTTTGTGTGATGAAATATTACGCAGGGCCCAGAGCTCATCCATGTCTTATTTGTGATCCCATAGCTGTCGTTATGTTGCGAGTGCTTGTGGCCCCCGGTTTTACTCCCCGGCTCGCACGTCCTCAAACTCTGTCCTGATGTGGCCGTCGGCTGCGAAATATAATAAACGATCTGTAGACTTATGCAAGCAAGCAGACCGTGTTACAAGAGTTCTATCAGACATTTGACAGGCGTACGCAGTTTTATTTAACTCATGCGATTAATCACTGATGCAGGGTTCTTGTTCAAACCCCACAATTAGGGTGGAAAAATGGCAAGTCAAATATGTATACATATTTTTCTCGGCTGAAAGAGTGGACAAAAAGCGTTGGGAATGTTTGTAAAAATACACTTAAACGCCGAGCGACCACTCTCTAACCCAGGGGTCGGCAACCTGAAATGTTGAAAGAGCCATGTTGAAGCAAATATACGAGGAAAAAAACATCCGTCTGGAGCTGCAAAAAATGAAAAGCCTTATAATGAAGACAACATATGATGTGTTTGTATTAGCCTACTATCAAAATGACT
Source organism: Nerophis ophidion (assembly GCF_033978795.1). Lineage (NCBI taxonomy): Eukaryota > Metazoa > Chordata > Actinopteri > Syngnathiformes > Syngnathidae > Nerophis > Nerophis ophidion. The sequence goes on along the minus strand of NC_084625.1, from coordinate 51,391,450 downwards.
TTACAAGTCTTATATAATAAGTGTTATATTGAAGAAAACACATGATGTGTCTAAATTAGTTATATTAGCCTAATATCCAAATTACTTTAAGAGTCTTATGTAAGTCTTATAAGACAACACATGATGTAAGTGTCTATATTAGCCTACTATCAAAATGCCTTTAAAATTCTTATATAAGTGTTATAATGAAGACAACACATGATGTAAGTGTCTATATTAGCCTACTATCAAAATGACTTTAAAAGTCTTATATAAGTGTTATAATGAAGGCAACACATGATAGAAGTGTCTATATTAGCCTACTATCAAAATGACTTTACAAGTCTTATATAAGTGTTATAATGAAGGCAACACATGATGTAAGTGTCTATATTAGCCTACTATCAAAATGCCTTTAAAAGTCTTATATAAGTGTTATAATGAAGACAACACATGATAGAAGTGTTTATATTAGCCTACTATCAAAATGACTTTAAAAGTCTTATATAAGTGTTATAATGAAGACAACACATGATGTAAGTGTCTATATTAGCCTACTATCAAAATGACTTTAAAAATCTTATGTAAGTGTTATAATGAAGACAACACATGATGTAAGTGTCTATATTAGCCTACTATCAAAATGACTTTACAAGTCTTATATAAGTGTTATAATGAAGGCAACACATGATGTGTCTATATTAGCCTACTATAAATATCAATATTAAAAGTCTTTGTGCATGATGTCACACAAAATATCTCTATACCTGTCAAATAAAAATGAGCTGCATAATAGGAAATCAAATTATTCGCTATTTGGTAGGTTCCTGCAGACGTTATCTCCTTCTGTTGTTGACAATTTTTTTCATACGGTGTTGATGTGGAAATTTTTTCCTTGGCATTTTGTTGGTGTGGCACCGAATGGGGATGTCGACATGCGGAGTATGCACTCTTCATCCTCTAGCAGGTGACTTCTCAAATGATGCTACCAATTAGCAGTAATGCTACTTTTTGTAGCAACGCTTTTGCCCCACACTTGACAAATTAAGGTTGTCTGTTCGACATCTTCCCGCTTGAAGCCAAACCACCGCCAGAGGATTTTTCTTGGGGATCAATTATTCCTTCATTTGTTACCAGATTTGCACCTTCTTTCTCTCGTGTTACCACTCGCACCACACCGCTAATGTTACCCATGCCGCTACCTCTCTGCTCCGCAAGGGCGTACACGTATGTGACGTATGTAAGAAGGTGCGCTTGTTTTATGTGTAGTGTAATGCCCGCAGCTAAAAACAACTGCGTGAGAACGTGTACTCCAATATCACCATATAGTCATTTTCTGTATCGCACAGAGACACACCCGCGATATATCCAGTATATCGATATATCGCCCAGCCCTACTTTAAGTATCTTCACACAAATGCAACTTGACTGTCAGACCGTCATACACAAAGGGACCTTCCAAAATACTTAACAAAAAAAGGTGAAATAACTGAAACTAGTTTCTTCAAAATAGCCCCCCTTTGCTCTGATTACTGCTTTGCACACTCTTGGCATTCTCTCCATGGGCTTCAGGAGGTAGTCACCTGAAATGGTTTTCACTTCTCAGGTGTGCTTGAAGCTCATGGAGAGAATGCCAAGAGTGTGCAAAGCAGTAATGCGAGCAACGGGTCGCTGTTTTGAAGAAACGAGAACATAAAACATGTTTTCAGTTATTTTACCTTTTAAGTACCAATGATAATCACACACACACACACTAGGTGTGATGAAATTATTCTCTGCATTTGACCCATCACCCTTGATCACCCCCTGGGAGGTGAGGGGAGCAGTGAGCAGCAGCGGTGGCCGCGCCTGGGACTCATTTTTGGTGATTTAACCCCCCAATTCCAACCCTTGATGCTGAGTGCCAAGCTGGGAGGTAATGGCTCCCATTTGTATAGTTTTTGGTATGACTTTTTTTGTTAACTACATAAGTCCACATGTGTTCATTCATAGTTTTGATGTGACAATCTACAATGTAGATAGTTATGGAAATAAAGAAAACACATTGAATGAGAAGGTGTGTCCAAACTTTTGGCCTGTACAAGAGTCTCCTCACTAATCTTTGCAGAACTGGGCTATTTTTTTTTAGAATTGTAACTCTGACAAAAGAAACAAGTCCTCTCAGAAAAAATATACACAATAACGTAGTGCAAAAAATACATTTTTAAATAATCGTTGAAATGAAATATCAACATACATGTTTGACGGTTTCTTGCCATCGTCGTGCGGGTTCCACCGACCTCCAAGGAAGGATATCTCTTTTGCAGGTTTGACTCTTGTTTATTTAGCAATAAAGAAAGTATTTTGCGCCGTCGCCGCTCCCACTGCTCGCTCCTCCGTGTCCTTCAGTCGGCCGCGTCGTCGTCTCTCGTGCGAAGCAGGTACTGCGTGTTCTCCTATTCCTTCTGCCTCGTTCTCTCCTCCGTCTCCCCTTTTATACATAGTTAGGAGGTATATTAATTGTGTCCCGGTGTGCGATCCACGCACCTGAACTTGATTACTGCTTTGCACACTCTTGGCATTCTCTCCATGGGCTTCAGGAGGTAGTCACCTGAAATGGTTTTCACTTCTCAGATGTGCTTGAAGCTCATGGAGAGAATGCCAAGAGTTTGCAAAGCAGTAATCCGAGCAACAAGTCGCTATTTTGAAGAAACGGGAATACAAAACATGTTTTCAGTTATTTCACCTTTTACGTACCAATGATAGTCACACACAAACACACACTAGGTGTGGCGAAATTATTCTCTGCATTTGACCCATCACCCTTGATCAAAAAATATACACAACGTAATGCAAAAAAGACATTTTTAAATAATCATAATCGAAATGAAATAACATGTTTGTGACCGTTTCTTGCCATCGTCGTGCGGGTTCCACCGACCTCCAAGGAAGGAGATCTCTTTTGCAGGTTTGACTCTTTTTTATTTTGCAATAAAGAAAGTCTTTTGCTCCGTCGCCGCTCCCACTGCTCGCTCCTCCGTGTCCTTCAGTCGGCGGCGTCGTCGTCTCTCGTGCGAAGCAGGTACTGCGTGTTCTCCTATTCCTTCTGCCTCGTTCTCTCCTCCTTCTCCCCTTTTATACATAGTTAGGAGGTATATTGATTGTGTCCCGGTGTGCGATCCACGCACCTGAACTTGATTACTGCTTTGCACACTCTTGGCATTCTCTCCATGGGCTTCAGGAGGTAGTCACCTGAAATGGTTTTCACTTCTCAGGTGTGCTTGAAGCTCATGGATAGAATGCCAAGAGTTTGCAAAGCAGTAATGCGAGCAACGGGTCGCTATTTTGAAGAAACGGGAATACAAAACATGTTTTCAGTTATTTCACCTTTTACGTACCAATGATAGTCACACACAAACACACACACTAGGTGTGGCGAAATTATTCTCTGCATTTGACCCATCACCTTGATCCAAAAATATACACAACGTAATGCAAAAAAGACATTTTTAAATAATCGTAATCGAAATGAAATATCAACATGTTTGTGACTGTTTCTTGCCATCGTCGTGCGGGTTCCACCGACCTCCAAGGAAGGACATTGTTTATTTTGCAATAAAGACATTTTTTTGCGCCGTCGCCGCTCCCACTGCTCGCTCCTCCGTGTCCTTTAGTCGGCCGCGTCGTCGTCTCTCGTGCGCTGCAGGTACTGCGTGTTCTCCTATTCCTTCTGCCTCGTTCTCTCCTCCTTCTCCCCTTTTATACATAGTTAGGAGGTATATTAATTGTGTCCCGGTGTGCGATCCACGCACCTGAACTTGATTACTGCTTTGCACACTCTTGGCATTCTCTCCATGGGCTTCAGGAGGTAGTCACCTGAAATGGTTTTCACTTCTCAGGTGTGCTTGAAGCTCATGGAGAGAATGCCAAGAGTTTGCAAAGCAGTAATCCGAGCAACGGGTCGCTATTTTGAAGAAACGGGAATACAAAACATGTTTTCAGTTATTTCACCTTTTACGTACCAATGATAGTCACACACAAACACACACACTAGGTGTGGCGAAATTATTCTCTGCATTTGACCCATCACCTTGATCCAAAAATATACACAACGTAATGCAAAAAAGACATTTTTAAATAATCGTAATCGAAATGAAATATCAACATGTTTGTGACCGTTTCTTGCCATCGTCGTGCGGGTTCCACCGACCTCCAAGGAAGGACATTGTTTATTTTGCAATAAAGACATTTTTTTGCGCCGTCGCCGCTCCCACTGCTCGCTCCTCCGTGTCCTTCAGTCGGCCGCGTCGTCGTCTCTCGTGCGCTGCAGGTACTGCGTGTTCTCCTATTCCTTCTGCCTCGTTCTCTCCTCATTCTCCCCTTTTATACATAGTTAGGAGGTATATTAATTGTGTCCCGGTGTGCGATCCACGCACCTGAACTTGATTACTGCTTTGCACACTCTTGGCATTCTCTCCATGGGCTTCAGGAGGTAGTCACCTGAAATGGTTTTCACTTCTCAGGTGTGCTTGAAGCTCATGGAGAGAATGCCAAGAGTTTGCAAAGCAGTAATGCGAGCAACGGGTCGCTATTTTGAAGAAACGGGAATACAAAACATGTTTTCAGTTATTTCACCTTTTAAGTACCAATGATAATCACACACAAACACACACTAGGTGTGACAAAATTATTCTCTGCATTTGACCCATCACCCTTGATCAAAAAATATACACAACGTAATGCAAAAAAAGACATTTTTAAATAATTGTTGAAATGAAATATCAACATACATGTTGTGGAAGCCGGAGTACCCGGAGGGAACCCCGTGAATGCGTGGGTTCCCTCCGGGTACTCCGGCTTCCTCCCACTTCCAAAGACATGCACCTGGGGATAGGTTGATTGGCAACACTAAATTGGCCCTAGTGTGTGAATGTGAGTGTGAATGTTGTCTGTCTATCAGTGTTGGCCCTGCGATGAGGTGGCGACTTGTCCAGGGTGTACCCCGCCTTCCGCCCGATTGTAGCTGAGATAGGCGCCAGCGCCCCCCGCGACCCCAAAAGGGAATAAGCGGTAGGAAATGGATGGATGGGATGGATGTTTAAGACCGTTTCTTGCCATCGTCGTGCGGGTTCCACCGACCTCCAAGGAAGGAGATCTCTTTTGCAGGTTTGACTCTTGTTTATTTTGCAATAAAGAAAGTCTTTTGCGCCGTCGCCGCTCCCACCGCTCGCTCCTCCGTGTCCTTCAGTCAGCAGCGTCGTCGTCTCTTCTGCCTCGTTCTCTCCTCCTTCTCCCCTTTTATACATAGTTAGGAGATATATTAATTGTGTCCCGGTGTGCGATCCACGCACCTGAACTTGATTGTGGCGTCGCTCCCGGCACGCCCCGCCTCTCGCTCGCATCCTCCGCCTCCTCGCCGCCATCTTGGGCCGGGCTCCGGCGTGTCCTGCAGCTCCGCCTCTCCACAATGTTTTTGTTGCACGTTTGAAAGTCACGTTGAGTAACTTATCTTTTTGTCTGCTTTATTTTGAAAAATCAACAGGTGTGTGAGTTGTAGTGCTCACTGTTTTTAAAGTAAACAGTAAGTTGAGTTTTACAGTATAGCAAGTAAAAAAGCGCTGTGGTCATCACAGACGTGCTGACACAACATTGCTCCGTCTAAAGTCCGTGCAAACTAAACTCCACAGCATTTTTACGCTACACTTGCAACAAGCTGCTCCGCAACAAACTGTTTAGTCCCTTTACCAATGTATAGAAGGTAATAAAGGGCAAATGTATGCATATTTTCCCAGTGACGGATGGCCGCAAAGTTAGCTGGGATAGGCTCCAGCTCAGCCGTGACAGCGAACAGGAGAAGCGGTTGAAAATGAAGGCATGATTGCATATTGTTGCTTTCCAATGGCACTCCATCTTTATAACGTGTTTTGGAGGGCAAGACGAGACCACACAGTATGTCCTATAATCATAGCATATTGTATATTTCATTTTATTTTTACTTTGTGCTGCCTCGGCTGCTGAATACGACCGCAGGGGAGCAAGTAGAATGGACTCTTTACCTTGTACAGAAATGCTATAGAACACATGATCTTATCTTTATTTCCACTTATTTGTACTGTGTTGGCCCTGCGATGAGGTGGCGACTTGTCCAGGGTGTACCCCGCCTTCCGCCCGATTGTAGCTGAGATAGGCGCCAGCGCCCCCCGCGACCCCGAAAGGGAATAAGCGGTAGAAATGGATGGATGGATGTATTGTTTTCACTGAAAAGTGCAGTGTTTGTATATCTTCATATTCCACAAAAATATCTGACTGTCACCATTCAAAATCCACTATTTGTTTTTGTCTTTCTAATTTGTTTCATTTATTCAGTTTTTTTATTTTAAAGTGCAATATTTGTATATCCTCAAGATTCTCTCCAAAAAACCTTATACAAACGTATGTGACTCACTATTAGTTTTTTATTTATGTGTTTGAAATGTTTATTTTAAACTTTTTAATACTTTTAAAGGGAAATCAATCAATCAATTAATGTTTACTTATATAGCCCTAAACCACTAGTGTCTCAAAGGGCTGCACAAACCACTACCACATCCTCGGTAGGCCCACATAAGGGCAAGGAAAACTCACACCCAGTAATATTTGTATATTCTCAGGACCCCCTCCAAAAAAAAACCTTATACAAAAGTATTTGACTCATCATTAGTTTTTTATTTACAGTGGGGCAAAAAAGTATTTAGTCAGCCAGCGATTGTGCAAGTTCTCCCACTTAAAATGATGACAGAGGTCTGTAATTTTCATCATAGGTACACTTCAACTGTGAGAGACAGAATGTGAAAAAAAAAAATCTAGGAATTTAAAAAAATGTATTTGTAAATTATGGTGGAAAATAAGTATTTGGTCACTTCAAACAAGGAAGATCTCTGGCTCTCACAGACCTGTAACTTCTTCTTTAAGAAGCTCTTCTGTCCTCCACTCGTTACCGGTATTAATGGAACCTGTTTGAACTCGTTATCTGTATAAAAGACACCCGTCCACAGCCTCAAACAGTCAGACTCCAAACTCCACTATGGCCAAGACCAACGAGCTGCCGAAGGACACCAGGAAAATAATTGTAGACCTGCACCAGACTGGGAAGAGTGAATCTACAATAGGCAAGCAGCTTGGTGTGAAAAAATCAACTGTGGGAGCAATTATCAGAAAATGGAAGGCATACAAGGCCACTGATAATCTCCCTCGATCTGGGGATCCACGCACGATCTCATCCTGTGAGGTCAAAATGATCATGAGAACGGTGTGGGACCTGGTGAACGACCTGCAGAGAGCTGGGACCAAAGTAACAAAGGTTACCATCAGTAACACACTACGCCGACAGAGAATCAAATCCTGCAGTGCCAGACGTGTCCACCTGATTAAGCCAGTGCATGTCCAGGCTCGTCTGAAGTTTGCCAGAGAGCGCATGGATGATACAGCAGAGGATTGGGTGAATGTCATGTGGTCAGATGGAACCCAAATAGAACTTTTTGGTATAAACTCAACTCGTCGTGTTTGGGGGAAGAAGAATACTGAGTTGCATCCCAAGAACACCAGATCTACTGTGAAGCATGGGGGTGGAAACATCATGCTTTGGGGCTGTTTTTCTGCTAAGGGGACAGGACGACTGATCCGTGTTAAGGAAAGAATGAATGGGGCCATGTATCGTGAGATTTTGAGCCAAAACCTCCTTCCATCAGTGAGAGCTTCGAAGATGAAACGTGGCTGGGTCTTCCAGCATGACAATGATCCCAAACACACCGCTCGGGCTCCGTAAGAAGCATTTGAAAGTCCTGGAGTGGCCTAGCCAGTCTCCAGACCTCAACCCCATAGAAAACCTGTGGAGGGAGTTGAAAGTCCGTGTTGCTTGGCGACAGCCCCACAACATCACAGGAATGGGCCAAAATACCAGCTACTGTGTGTGCAAAGCTGGTAAAGAGCTATAGTAATCGTTTGACCTCTGTTATTGCCAACAAAGGTTATATTACAAAGTATTGAGTTGAATTTTTGTTATTGACCAAATACTTATTTTCCACCATCATTTACGTATAAATTCTTTAAAATTCCTACAATGTGAATTCCTGGATTTTGTTTTCACATTCTGTCTCTCACAGTTGAAGTGTACCTATGATGAAAATGACAGACCTCTGTCATCATTTGAAGTGGGAGAACTTGCACAATCGCTGGCTGACTAAATACTTTTTTGCCCCACTGTATGTCTTTGAAATGTGTATTTTTGATTTTTTTATACTTCTAAAGTGCAATATTTGTATACCTCTCCAAAAAACCTTATACAAACGTATGTGACTCACTATTACTTTTTTATTTACATATTGAACATTTGTATTTTTTTATACTTTTAAAGTGCAATATTTGTATATCCTTGGGACCCTCTCTAAAAAAAACGTATGCAAAAGTATGTGACTCATTATTAGTTTATTATTTATGTCTTTGAAATATGTATTTTTGATTTTTTTATACTTTTAAAGTGCAATATTTATATATCCTTGGGACCGTCTCTAAAAAACCATATACAAAAGTATGTGACTAATTATTAGTTTATTATTTATGTCTTTGAAATGTGTATTTTTTATGTTTTTTTATACTTTTGAAGTGCAATATTTATATATCCTTGGGACCGTCTCTAAAAAACCGTATACAAAAGTATGTGACTAATTATTAGTTTATTATTTATGTCTTTGAAATGTGTATTTTTGATGTTTTTTTATACTTTTGAAGTGCAATATTTTTATATTCTCAGGATTCTCTCCAAAAAACCTTATACAAACGTATGTGACTCACTATTACTTTTTTATTTACATATTTGACATTTGTATTTTTTATTTTTATTTATACTTTTAAAGTGCAATATTTTTATATTCTCAGGATTCTCTCCAAAAAACCTTATACAAACGTATGTGACTCACTATTACTTTTTTATTTACATATTGGACATTTGTATTTTTTATTTTTTTTTATACTTTTAAAGTGCAATATTTTTATATTCTCAGGATTCTCTCTAAAAACCCTTATACAAACGTATGTGACTCACTATTACTTTTTTATTTACATATTGGACATTTGTATTTTTTTTTTTTTTTATATACTTTTAAAGTGCAATATTTTTATATTCTCAGGATTCTCTCAAAAAAAACCTTATACAAACATATATGTCTCACTATTACTTTTTTATTTCCGTATTTGAAATGTCTATTTTAAAAAAAAATACTTTTAAAGTGCAATATTTGTATATCCTCGAGACCCTCTCCAAAAATACAAAAGTATGTGACTCATTATCAACATTTATGATTATTAGTTTTTTATTGACGCCTTTGAAATTATTAATATTATTTTATACTTTTTAAATTGCATTATTTGTATATCTGACAAAAAAATGTACATACACATTCACAAAAGTATGTTATAAAAATATAATTTACATTATTTAATTGTTTGTTTTTCTATTGATTGATTTTTTTACTTTTAAAAATGCAGCATTTCTGTATCTTCATATTCCTTTATATTATAACTTGATACACAAGGATGTGACTCATTATTAGTTTTTTTTATGTCTTTGAAATGTGTATTTTCGATTTTGTTATACTTTTAAAGTGCAATATTTGTATATCCTCGAGACCTTCTCCAAAAATACATAAGTATGTGACTCATTATCACCATTTATGATTATTAGTTTTTTATTGACGCCTTTGAAACTATTAATATTATTTTATACTTTTTAAAGTGCATTATTTGTATATCTGACAAAAAATGTGTATACACATTCACTGTTAAAATAATATAATTTACATTATTTCATTGTTTTTCTATTGATTGATTTTTTTACTTTTAAAAATGCAGCATTTCCGTACCTTCATATTCCTTTATATTATAACTTGATACACAAGGATGTGACTCATTATTAGTTTTTTATTTATGTCTTTTGAAATGTGTATTTTTGATGTTTTTGTTATACTTTTAAAGTGCAAAATTTGTACATCCTCGGGACCCTCTCCAAAAATACAAAAATACTTGATGTGACTCATTATCACCATTTATGATTATTAGTTTTTTATTGACATCTTTGAAATTATTATTTTTAATATTATTTTATACTTTTAAAGTGCATTATTTGTATACCTGACAAAAAATGTATATACACATTCACTAATTTACATTATTTCATTGTTTGTTTTTCTATTGATTTATTTTTTTACTTTTAAAAGTGCAGCATTTCTGTACCTTCATATTCCTTTATATTATAACTTGATACACAAGGATGTGACTTATTATTAGTTTTTTATTTATGTCTTTGAAATGTGTATTTTCGATGTTTTTCTTATACTTTTAAATTGCAATATTTGTATATCCTCGGGACCCTCTTCAAAAATACAAAAGTATGTGACTCATTATCACCATTTATGATTATTAGTTTTTTATTGACATCTTTGAAATTATTATTTTTAATATTATTTTATACTTTTAAAGTGCATTATTTGTATACCTGAAAAAAAATGTATATACACATTCACTGTTATATAATTTACATTATTTCATTGTTAGTTTTTCTATTGATATATTTTTTTACTTTTAAAAATGCAGCATTTCTGTACCTTCATATTCCTTTATATTATAACTTGATATACAAAGATGTGACTCATTATTAGTTTTTTTTATGTCTTTGAAATGTGTATTTTCGATTTTGTTATACTTTTAAAGTGCAATATTTGTATATCCTCGAGACCCTCTCCAAAAATACAAAAGTATGTGACTCATTATCAACATTTATGATTATTAGTTTTTTATTGACACCTTTGAAATTATTAATATTATTTTATACTTTTTAAAGTGCATTATTTGTGTATCCGACAAAAAATGTGTATACACATTCACTGTTAAAATAATATAATTTACATTATTTCATTGTTTTTCTATTGATTTATTTTTTTACTTTTAAAAGTGCATCATTTCCGTAAGTTCATATTCCTTTATATTATAACTTGATACACAAAGATGTGACTCATTATTAGTTTTTTTTATGTCTTTGAAATGTGTATTTTTGATGTCTTTGTTATACTTTTAAAGTGCAAAATTTGTACATCCTCGGGACCCTCTCCAAAAATACAAAAGTATATGACTCATTCTCAACATTTATGATTATTAGTTTTTTTATTGACATCTTTGAAATTATTATTTTAAATATTATTTTATACTTTTAAAGTGCATTATTTGTATACCTGAAAAAAAATGTATAGACACATTCACTGTTATATAATTTACATTATTTCATTGTTAGTTTTTCTATTGATATATTTTTTTACTTTTAAAAATGCAGCATTTCTTTACCTTCATATTCCTTTATATTATAACTTGATACACAAGGATGTGACTCATTATTGTATGATCATTTTTTCCCATGTATTGTACTTTTATTTTTACTTTTAAAAGTGAGACTACCTCCTTTTGCCCCAAAAACCTTACCCAAAAGTATGCGACTCACCATTTATTCTTCCCCTTTTTAGCTTTTTTTCCCCTCTTTTTTAAAAGTGCAGCATTTAATAATAACAATACTTGAAGATACTAAGAAATGTAGTTGTAATAATTATTTATAACTTAGTAGAGTTCCTCCACACTGTGTATAAGTTACACAATTAGCTGCTAGTGATACTGATAAATAGCCAGAGGCGATCAGTGTTTGTGATTAAAAGGCAATAATCGATACTGACCTGCCCTCCACTGTATCAGCAGGATCACATGACCCAACTATTGGGTTGTTTTGAAAGGGCTCATCTGGTCACTTCATTAGAAACCCCTGCTTTTCAGCCCTATCTACTTCCTGTGGCAGCTGTACAGTCTTTGTGCACAATCTACTGTAGTTCCAAGGTCCACAAGTCCAAACAATGTGAATGCTTACACTCCTCAGTTCCTAAAATGCACAAGTGACCCTCTTCTTTCCCTTGACATTTGCTCCATTATTCTGCTGCTTCATGCCGAGACCTCATGTCAAGTTGGTGTGACATTCTTCACTTGTTGTTTCTCTACATCCACTACATCTGTACCATACTTTGCAAATTGTAAGGCCACTCAGTTTCTGACTGGAATCCTCTTCTATTAGCGGAAAGAAGGGTGTACATGTTGAAAAACCGCAGCTTCCCTGGGCTGCACGCACTCATGCAACCCCAGACCATGATGCTACTACACCCACCACCTTGCTGTATAGACCATCTTCAACTCTTTTCCCCCACCAAGTGCCAATATAATGACCATGATTGAAATATGGTGGCGTAGTAGCCCTATGTAGTCGTTACAAATTAAAATGGGTGTTTATTTAACGAGTATATTTCAGATTTTTGGCCTCTGGAACATTACACACAGTTTGAAGAGTAACACCAGTGTTTCCAGGCGGATGGACAAGGCGTAGGGTGGGTGGTTGTAAGGAACCATCTCACCACAGCCTGGGGGGGCAATAGACTACAGACTGTGGTGAAGTAGGCCGGCTTCGTCGCGTGAAGAAGCCTGCAATTTTTGGTTGTGTTTTCCGCTCCGTATGCTGAGTGGCAATTTACGATATACATCTCGATATTTTTTCCGTAAAGTAAGAACAAAACACAAAACAGTCCTAGTTACCTGAGATACTAAGTATGTCATTATTTTGACTTAGTAAATATTGACTTACTAAAACAAAATAATGACTAAGTGAAATTAATGACTTGCTGTAAATAAGTGTTTGCAATAAGCGTTTGAAAGAGAGTTAAAAGTGGGGCCACATGCTGAAATATACTCAAGTCATCATTCTTAATTTACAGGACAAAATAAAATATGAAAAAAATAAAAATAAATATATATATATAGATATTTAAGACTTTAGTTTAGGCGGTGACTGTGTATCTAACATAATAGTGAGAGTCCAGTCCAAAGTGGATCTAACATAATAGTGAGAGTCCAGTCCAAAGTGGATCCAACATAATAGTGTGAGAGTCCAGTCCATAGTGGATCTAACATAATAGTGAGAGTCCAGTCCATAGTGGATCTAACATAATAGTGAGAGTCCAGTCCATAGTGGATCTAACATAATTGTGAGAGTCCAGTCCATAGTGGATCTAACATAATTGTGAGAGTCCAGTCCATAGTGGATCTAACATAATAGTGAGAGTCCAGTCCAAAGTGGATCTAACATAATTGTGAGAGTCCAGTCCATAGTGGATCTAACATAATAGTGAGAGTCCAGTCCAAAGTGGATCCAACATAATAGTGTGAGAGTCCAGTCCAAAGTGGATCTAACATAATAGTGAGAGTCCAGTCCAAAGTGGATCTAACATAATTGTGAGAGTCCAGTCCATAGTGGATCTAACATAATAGTGAGAGTTCAGTCCATAGTGGATTTAACATAATAGTGAGAGTCCAGTCCATAGTGGATCTAACATAATAGTGTGAGAGTCAAGTCCATAGTGGATCTAACATAATAGTGAGAGTCCAGTCCATATTGGATCTAACATAATAGTGAGAGTCCAGTCCATATTGGATCTAACATAATAGTGAGAGTCCAGTCCATAGTGGATCTGACATAATAGTGTGAGTCCAGTCCATAGTGGATCTAACATAATAGTGAGAGTCCAGTCCAAAGTGGATCTAACATAATTGTGAGAGTCCAGTCCATAGTGGATCTAACATAATAGTGAGAGTTCAGTCTATAGTGGATTTAACATAATAGTGAGAGTCCAGTCCATAGTGGATCTAACATAATAGTGTGAGAGTCAAGTCCATAGTGGATCTAACATAATAGTGAGAGTCCAGTCCATATTGGATCTAACATAATAGTGAGAGTCCAGTCCATATTGGATCTAACATAATAGTGAGAGTCCAGTCCATAGTGGATCTGACATAATAGTGTGAGTCCAGTCCATAGTGGATCTAACATAATAGTGAGAGTCCAGTCCATAGTGGATCTAACATAATAGTGAGAGTTCAGTCTATAGTGGATTTAACATAATAGTGAGAGTCCAGTCCATAGTGGATCTAACATAATAGTGTGAGAGTCAAGTCCATAGTGGATCTAACATAATAGTGAGAGTCCAGTCCATATTGGATCTAACATAATAGTGAGAGTCCAGTCCATATTGGATCTAACATAATAGTGAGAGTCCAGTCCATAGTGGATCTGACATAATAGTGTGAGTCCAGTCCATAGTGGATCTAACATAATAGTGAGAGTCCAGTCCATAGTGGATCTAACATAATAGTGTGAGAGTCCAGTCCATAGTGGATCTAACATAATAGTGTGAAAGTCCAGTCCATAGTGGATCTAACATAATAGTGAGAGTCCAGTCCATAGTGGATCCAACATAATAGTGTGGAGTCCAGTCCATATTGGATCTAACATAATAGTGAGAGTCCAGTCCATAGTGGATCTAACATAATAGTGAGAGTCCAGTCCATAGTGGATCTAACATAATAGTGTGAGAGTCCAGTCCATAGTGGATCTAACATAATAGTGTGAGAGTCCGGTCCATAGTGGATCTAACATAATAGTGAAACGGCAGATCAACTGGTCTAAAAAGGGGTCTATTTAAAGGCTAAAGTATACAAATTAGTTTTAAGATGGGACTAGAATGCTTCTACTGAACTACTACACCCCCCTAATTAAAAGCTGCATCGTCTGCCAAATATAGATCTTTAATATCATGACTTTTAGCTTTCATTAATGTGGCGTCTTGACAAGGTGTGGTTAAAGTTCGATATAAATACTAAAATGTTAACGTTGTTAGTCACAGTCGCTCGTGCAAACGCAGATTGCAGCAGTTGTTCATCATTGTGTCATCAATAATAACACGTGTGTGACCGTGTGATTAACAAACATCCGTGACGTTACGGCCGGTCCAAGATGTCTCAGGTCCCCGCCTGATTGCAGCTTTTTAATCAGGCTATTCTTCCAGGCGCCGAACAATTAGCCCTTTCCTCAGGTAGGACCGGTGATGTCCTTCACAGCACGGCCACTAACCACTCCAGTATGCCCCGGGAGTCGCCTTTCCTCATCAAAACGGGGGAATTATTTTTCGAGACGCGCTCGGATTTCCTCCTGCTCGCTTTCCCGCCAGGTTCATGTTCAGGCCGAGGTGAAACCTGGACTCTGTCAAATTGCTCCGTCTCGTTTTTGAAAATATGAAACGTGATCTAGACGCTGCATTGACTCCACTTCGCACACCTTTAGTAGATCGACTTTGCGTGTGCTATCAAGTATGGTTGTCCCGATACCAATATTTTAACATTTATTTTAATACTTTTCTAAATAAAGGCCACCACAAAAATGGCATCATTGGCTTTATTGGAACAAAAATCTTAATGTACATGAAACATGTTTATTGTTGCAATTTAGTCCTTAAATAAAATAGTGAACATACTAGACAACTTGTCATTGTCAAAATATTTCAGTACTTTTCTATATAAAGGGGACCACAAAAAATGTCATTATTGGCTTTATTTTTAACAAAAAATGTTAGGGTTTTGCAATGGAGTTCAGGGTGCGCATCGTGCATTCAACCAATTGCAAGCGCCGCATGGAACTTATCATTTTTGGCTCTATTTAAACAAAAATATCTTAGTATACATGAAACATATGTTTATCATTCCAATTTAGTCCTTAAATAAAATAGTGACCATACTAGACAGTTTGTCAATGCAGTGTTGTCCCGATACCAATATTTTGGTATCGGTACCAAAATATTTTGTTACTTTTCTAAATATAGGGGACCATAAAAAAAAATGTCATTATTGGCTTTACTTTTAACAAAAAAATCTTAGTTTTGCAATGGAGTTCAGGGTGCGCATCGTGCATTCAACCAATTGCAAGCGCCACATGGAACTTATCATTATTGGCTCTACTTGAACAAAAATATCTTAGTATACATGAAACACATGTTTATCATTGCAATTTAGTCCTTAAATAAAATAGTGACCATACTAGACAATTTGTCATTGTAGTGTTTTCCCGATACCAATATTTTGATAGGGAGAAACCAGTCGGTTGCACGTTTGGCAGCCTGGATTGACTCTGACTGACAAAGGCGTACTGGAGGTGGGGGTTAACTTGTGACAAATACGAGGCGGTCATGTCGCTCAAGGGAGAAACCAGTCGGTTGCACGTTTAGCAGCCTGGATTGATTCTGACTGACAAAGGCGTACTGGAGGTGGGGGTTAACTTGTGACGGATATGAGGCGGTCATGTCGCTCAAGGGAGAAACCAGTCGGTTGCACGTTTGGCAGCCTGGATTGACTCTGACTGACAAAGGCGTACTGGAGGTGGGGGTTCATTTGTGAAAAATGTGACGTGGTCATGTTGCTCACGGGAGAAACCAGTCGGTTGCACATTTGGCAGCCTGGAGTGACTCTGACTTACAAAGGCGTACTGGAGGTGGGGGTTCATTTGTGAAAAATGTGACGCGGTCATGTTGCTCACGGGAGAAACCAGTCGGTTGCACATTTGGCAGCCTGGAGTTACTCTGACTGACAAAGGCGTACTGGAGGTGGGGGTTCATTTGTGACCAATACGAGACGGTCATGTTGCTCACAGGAGAAACCAGTCGGTTGCACGTTTGGCTGTTTGGCAGCCTGAAGTGACTCTGACTGACAAAGGCGTACTGGAGGTGGGGACTCATTTGTGACGAATATGAGGGGGTCATGTCGCTCAAGGGAGAAACCAGTCAGTTGCACGTTTGGCAGCCTGGAGTGACTCTGACTGACAAAGGCGTACTGGAAGTGGGGGTTCCTTTGTGACAAATACGAGGCGGTCATGCTGCTCACGGGAGAAACCAGTCTGTTGCTCGTTTGGCTGTTTGGCAGCTTGCAGTGACCCCGACTGACAAAGGCGTACTGGAGGTGGGGGTTCATTTGTGACGAATATGAGGCGGTCATGTCGCTCGAGGCAGAAACCAGTGGGTTGCACGTTTGGCAGCCTGGAGTGACTCTGACTGAAAAAGGCGTACTGGAGGTGGGGGTTCATTTGTGACGAATATGAGGCGGTCATGTTGTTAAGGGAGAAACCAGTCGGTTGCACATTTGGCAGCCTGGAGTGACCCTGACTGACAAAGGCGTACTGGAGGTGGGGGTTCATTTGTGACAAATACGAGGCGGTCATGTCGCTCAAGGGAGAAACCGGTCGGTTGCACGTTTAGTAGCCTGGAGTGACTCTGACTGACAAAGGCGTACCGGAGGTGGGGGTTCATTTGTGACAAATACGAGGCGGTCATGTCGCTCACGGGAGAAACCAGTCGGTTGCACGTTTGGCAGCCTGGAGTGACTCTGACGGACAAAGGCGTACTGGAGGTGGGGGTTCATTTGTGACGAATATGAGGCGGTCTTGTTGTTAAGGGAGAAACCAGTCGGTTGCACATTTGGCAGCCTGGAGTGACCCTGACTGACAAAGGCGTACTGGAGGTGGGGGTTCATTTGTGACAAATACGAGGCGGTCATGTCGCTCAAGGGAGAAACCGGTCTGTTGCACGTTTAGTAGCCTGGAGTGACTCTGACTGACAAAGGCGTACCGGAGGTGGGGGTTCATTTGTGACAAATACGAGGCGGTCATGTCGCTCACGGGAGAAACCAGTCGGTTGCACGTTTGGCAGCCTGGAGTGACTCTGACGGACAAAGGCGTACTGGAGGTGGGGGTTCATTTGTGACGAATATGAGGCGGTCATGTCGCTCAAGGGAGAAACCAGTCGGTTGCAAGTTTGGCTGTTTGGTAGCCTGGAGTGACTCTGACTGACAAAGGCGTACTGGAAGTGGGGGTTCATTTGTGACAAATACGAGGCGGTCATGCTGCTCAAGGGAGAAACCAGTCGGTTGCACGTTTGGCAGCCTGGAGTGACTCTGACGGACAAAGGCGTACTGGAGGTGGGGGTTCATTTGTGACGAATATGAGGCGGTCATGTCGCTCAAGGGAGAAACCAGTCGGTTGCAAGTTTGGCTGTTTGGTAGCCTGGAGTGACTCTGACTGACAAAGGCGTACTGGAAGTGGGGGTTCATTTGTGACAAATACGAGGCGGTCATGCTGCTCAAGGGAGAAACCAGTCGGTTGCACGTTTGGCAGCCTGGAGTGACCCTGACTGACAAAGGCGTACTGGAGGTGGGGGTTCATTTGTGACGAATATGAGGCGGTCATGTCGCTCAAGGGAGAAACCAGTCGGTTGCACGTTTGGCAGCCTGGAGTGACTCTGACGGACAAAGGCGTACTGGAGGTGGGGGTTCATTTGTGACGAATATGAGGCGGTCATGTCGCTCAAGGGAGAAACCGGTCGGTTGCACGTTTAGTAGCCTGGAGTGACTCTGACTGACAAAGGCGTACCGGAGGTGGGGGTTCATTTGTGACAAATACGAGGCGGTCATGTCGCTCACGGGAGAAACCAGTCGGTTGCACGTTTGGCAGCCTGGAGTGACTCTGACGGACAAAGGCGTACTGGAGGTGGGGGTTCATTTGTGACGAATATGAGGCGGTCATGTCGCTCAAGGGAGAAACCAATCGGTTGCAAGTTTGGCTGTTTGGTAGCCTGGAGTGACTCTGACTGACAAAGGCGTACTGGAAGTGGGGGTTCATTTGTGACAAATACGAGGCGGTCATGCTGCTCAAGGGAGAAACCAGTCGGTTTCACGTTTGGCAGCCTGGAGTGACCCTGACTGACAAAGGCGTACTGGAGGTGGTGGTTCATTTGTGACGAATATGAGGCGGTCATGCTGCTCACGGGAGAAACCAGTCGGTTGCACGTTTGGCAGCCTGGAGTGACTCTGACTGACAAAGGCGTACTGGAGGTGGGGATTCATTAATGACAAATACGAGGCGGTCATGTTGCTCACGGGAGAAACCAGTCGGTTGCACGTTTGGCAGCCTGGAGTGACTCTGACTGACAAAGCAACCGCATGATGCGTCGACGTCCATTTCGTGGCCTTGGACAAGCGCCCGTCAACTCCTGTCTGTCAAACGCCTCCTCAAGTCTGGTTTTTGTGTCAACATTGATCCCGAGCACAAGATGCCTTGGGATGGCGCACCATGGAGGCCATTCATTGACAGGATGCTCACCACCACAGGATTTCAAATTATACGTTCAGACTTACTTAGGTCACTACAGCAGATATAGAACTAACCCAAACTTTATGAATTTTTTTTTTCCCCCCTCCAAACATTTATTTTTTGCTGCTGCTGTCCTCTTGAACTCTTCGGAGAGCGATTTTGATCCCGCACCCGGGTTTATACAAATAAAGCAGAAGGCCAGTTGTGCGTCTGGTGGTCGCAAAAACACACAAGAGATAGTGAGAGCTGCGCTCCAGACCGCTAATGTGCAGACGCAGCCCAGCGACGTAAACGCCGTGATTAGTTTGTTTAGCTCCTAAAAACCGCGGCGTGTCGCATACAAACATGCCTCGTTCTACCCTCAGGCTCATTGTTGGCGTCAGGAAACGGTTGTTTTCACTCCAGAAACATCTTTCTTTGACTACTACAGAATATTTAGACATTTTGGTAAAGATATTGGATGTCACCGATTCTGTTCACAACTCTTATTGATAGAAGGTTTCTCATAGTCATTCTCATCGACTTCCCACTGGGTTGTGAGTTTTTCCTTGCCCTTATGTGGGCTTTGAACCGAGGATGTCGTTGTGGCTTGTGCAGCCCTTTGAGACACTTGTGATTTAAGGCTATATCAGGGGTCGGCAACCCGCGGCTCTTTGACCACTCTGATGTGGCTCAGCCGCATAATTGCCGACCTCCCGGAGAAGTCAGGTAGATTTCCAAGTTTCAGTGTCTCTAGTAGAAATCTTCCGGGTTAACATTTTTTGATTCCCACCCAGATATCAACTTTGAGGACGTGCCGTGATGACAATGCCTCTAACACCCTTTCTACGTGCTATCAGCTTGCCGGCCGGCCGGTCACATTAAGGCTGCAACCTCATATGCTACACCGTCTGTGATATGAACAACTTTAACACTCTTACTAATATGCGCCACACTGTGAACCCATACCAAACAAGAATGACAAACACTTTTCGGGAGAGCATCTTCACTATGACACAACATAAACACTGCAGACCAAATACCCAGAATCCCATGCATCCCTGACTCTTCCGGGCTACATTATACACCCTACCCCACCCACCTCAACCGACGCACGGAGGGGTGAGAGGCGGGGGGGGGGGGGCTGCGTTGGTGGTAGCTGGGTGTAATAATGTAGCCTGAAATAGTCAGTGATACATGGGATTCTGGGTATTTGTGCTGTAGTGTTTATGTTGTGTTATAGTGCGGATTTTCTCCTGAAATGTTTGTCATTCTTGTTCACAGTGTGGCGCATATTAGCAAGAGTGCTAAAGTTGTTTAAACGGCCACCCCTCAGTGTGACCTGTATTGCTGTTGAATAAGGACGCCTTGCAGTCCCTTACGTGTGTCTGCAATCGCCTCGTCAGACAATTCTTTGGGCTGGCAAGCTATTTGTACAAGCTGTAGAGGGCGCTAGCGGCGGCGCCATCATCGTACGCCCTTATTATTGTTCATCGGGTGGACACCAGCGTTCATTCGAGAGAATAATCACTCTGGAATATCACGGTTGTGATATGAACAACTTTAACACTCTTACTAACATGCGCCACACTGTGAACCCACACCAAACAAGAATGACAAACACTTTTCGGGAGGGCATCCTCGCTATAACACAACATAAACACTACAGACCAAATACCCAGAATCCCATGCATCACTGACTCTTCCGGGCTACATCATACACCCAACCCCGCCCACCTCAACCGACGCACGGAGGGGTGGGAGGTGGGAGGAGTTGCGTTGGTGGTAGCTGGGTGTAATAATGTAGAAATGAAATAGTCAGGGATACATGGGATTCTGGGTATTTGTGCTGTAGTGTTTATGTTGTGTTATAGTGCGGATTTTCTCCTGAAATGTTTGTCATTCTTGTTTGGCGTGGGTTGACAGTGTGGCGCATATTAGTAATAGTGCTAAAGTTGATTAAACGGCCACCCTCAGTGTGACCTGTATTGCTGTGGAATAAGGACGCCTTGCAGTCCCTTACGTGTGTCTGCAATAGCCTCGTCAGACAATTCTTTGGGCTGGCAAGCTATTTGTACAAGCTGTAGAGGGCGCTAGCGGCGGCGCCATCATCGTACGCCCTTATTGTTCATCGGGTGGACACCAGCGTACATTCGAGAGAATAATCACTCTGGAATATCACTGTTGTGATATGAACAACTTTAACACTCTTACTAACATGCGCCACACTGTGAACCCCCACCAAACAAGAATGACAAACACTTTTCGGGAGAGCATCCTCGCTATAACACAACATAAACACTACAGATCAAATACCCAGAATCCCATGCATCCCTGACTCTTCCGGGGTACATCATACACCCAACCCCGCCCACCTCAACCGACGCACGGAGGGGTGGGAGGTGGGGGGGTTGCGTTGGTGGTAGCTGGGTGTAATAATGTAGAAATGAAATAGTCAGGGATACGTGGGATTCTGGGTATTTGTGCTGTAGTGTTTATGTCGTGTTATAGTGCGGATTTTCTCCTGAAATGTTTGTCATTCTTGTTCAGTGTGGCGCATATTAGCAAGAGTGCTAAAGTTGTTTAAACGGCCACCCTCAGTGTGACCTGTATTGCTGTTGAATAAGGACGCCTTGCAGTCCCTTACATGTGTCTGCAATAGCCTCGTCAGACAATTCTTTGGGTTGGCAAGCTATTTGTACAAGCTGTAGAGGGCGCTAGCGGCGGCGCCATCATCGTACGCCCTTATTATTGTTCATCGGGTGGACACCAGCGTACATTCGAGAGAATAATCACTCTGGAATATCACTGTTGTGATATGAACAACTTTAACACTCTTACTAATATGCGCCACACTGTGAACCCCCACCAAACAAGAATGACAAACACTTTTCGGGAGAGCATCCTCACTATACCACATAATAAACACTACAGACCAAATACCCAGAATCCCATGCATCCCTGACTATTCCGGGCTACATCATACACCCGACCCCGCCCACCTCAACCGACGCCCGGAGGGGTGGGAGGTGGGGGGTGGGGGTTGCGTTGGTGGTAGCTGGGTGTAATAATGTAGAAATTAAATAGTCAAGGATACATCGGAATCTGGGTATTTGTGCTGTAGTGTTTATGTTGTGTTATAGTGCGGATTTTCTCCTTAAATGTTTGTCATTCTTGTTTGGCGTGGGTTCACAGTGTGGCGCATATTAGTAATAGTGCTAAAGTTGATTAAACGGCCACCCTCAGTGTGACCTGTATTGCTGTGGAATAAAGACGCCTTGCAGTCCCTTACGTGTGTCTGCAATAGCCTCGTCAGACAATTCTTTGGGCTGGCAAGCTATTTGTACAAGCTGTAGAGGGCGCTAGCGGCGGCGCCATCATCGTACGCCCTTATTATTGTTCATCGGGTGGACACCAGCGTACATTCGAGAGAATAATCACTCTGGAATATCACTGTTGTGATATGAACAACTTTAACACTCTTACTAATATGCGCCACACTGTGAACCCACACCAAACAAGAATGACAAACACTTTTCGGGAGAGCATCCTCGCTATAACACAACATAAACACTACAGACCAAATACCCAGAATCCCATGCATCCCCGACTCTTCCGGGCTACATTATACACCCGACCCCGCCCACCACAACCGACGCACGGAGGGGTGGGAGGTGGGAGGGGTTGCGTTGGTGGTAGCTGGGTGTAATAATGTAGAAATGAAATAGTCAGGGATACATGGGATTCTGGGTATTTGTTCTGTAGTGTTTATGTTGTGTTATAGTGCGGATTTTCTCCTGAAATGTTGTCATTCTTGTTCGCTATGTGGCGCATATTAGTAAGAGTGCTAAAGTTGTTTAAACGGCCACCCTCAGTGTGACCTGTATTGCTGTTGAATAAGGACGCCTTGCAGTCCCTTACGTGTGTCTGCAATAGCCTCGTCAGACAATTCTTTGGGCTGGCAAGCTATTTGTACAAGCTGTAGAGGGCGCTAGCGGTCGCGCCATCATCTTACGCCATTATTATTGTTCATCGGGTGGACACCAGCGTACATTCGAGAGAATAATCACTCTGGAATATCACTGTTGTGATATGAACAACTTTAACACTCTTACTAATATGCGCCACACTGTGAACCCACACCAAACAAGAATGACAAACACTTTTCGGGAGAGCATCCCCACTATAACACAACATAAACACTACAGACCAAATACCCAGAATCCTATGCATCCCTGACTCTTCCGGGGTACATTATACACCCAACCCCGCCCACCTCAACCGACGCACGGAGGGGGGGGGTTGCGTTAGTGGTAGCTGGGTGTAATAATGTAGCCTGAAATAGTCCGGGATACATGGGATTCTGGGTATTTGTCTATAGTGTTTATGTTATGTTATAGTGCGGATTTTCTCCTGAAATGTTGTCATTCTTGTTCGCTATGTGGCGCATATTAGTAAGAGTGCTAAAGTTGTTTAAACGGCCACCCTCAGTGTGACCTGTATTGCTGTTGAATAAGGACGCTTTGCAGTCCCTTACGTGTGTCTGCAATAGCCTCGTCAGACAATTCTTTGGGCTGGCAAGCTATTTGTACAAGCTGTAGAGGGCGCTAGCGGTGGCGCCATCATCGTACGCCCTTATTGTTCATCGGGTGGACACCAGCGTACATTCGAGAGAATAATCACTCTGGAATATCACTGTTGTGATATGAACAACTTTAACACTCTTACTAATATGCGCCACACTGTGAACCCACACCAAACAAGAATGACAAACACTTTTCGGGAGAGCATCCTCGCTATAACACAACATAAACACTACAGACCAAATACCCAGAATCCCATGCATCCCTGACTCTTCCGGGGTACATTATAGACCCAACCCCGCCTACCTCAACCGACGCACGGAGGGGTGGGAGGTGGGGGGGTTGCGTTGGTGGTAGCTGGGTGTAATAATGTAGAAATTAAATTGTCAGGGATACATGGGATTCTGGGTATTTATGCTGTAGTGTTTTATGTTGTGTTATAGTGCGGATTTTCTCCAGCGTACATTCGAGAGAATAATCACTCTGGAATTCGGGAGTCTCCCTGGAATATTGGGCCGCGCTAACTTTAAATGTTCATATTAAGGTGCAGGCCGTGTGTCTGAGACCCCTGGTTTATACAAAGCAAAACAAAACTCTGCATGCAGTATTATTTCATTATAATTTTCAAGAGTTATGTGGCTCACATTGTTTTCTTTGCTTTGTGAAACTGGTCAAAATGGCTCTTTGAGTGGTAAAGGTTGCCGACCCCTGGGCTATATAAATCAACATTGATTGATTGATTGATTGATTGATTGATTGATTGACAAGTGGTGCACCGCCACAGACAAATGAAAGCATAAAAAAAAAAACAATTCAACTTTGACATCGGCCTATTCATTTGCATGTCAGCAAAAATGAAAAGAGAGGAAATAGATATCATTGGATTCCTTTATTAGCAATTTATTTAAATTGTGAGGTTTATTCAAGGCTTCGACCAAGTGAAAAACCGTAAAAAAAAAAAAGACTCAAACAATACAAAGATACGTGTCGGTCATTGGATTGCAAATCCAGTCTCTATCAAAAGAAATCATAACTTAACAGTAACAAAAGCAAACCACGGTCACAGATTTCTTTTTTTTTTTTTTTTTTAATCTTTACAGAAGTCAGTCATAATAATTTATAGGCGTTAGGTACTGTTGTCTTCCATCTTGTTGTGTACTTTGTGTGAGGCTCGTGATGGGAGACCCAAGGAGAAGCGCCGCCTTGTCCAAAGCAGGTGTGCCCCCCCCCCCCCCCCCACTGTCCCAATAGTCTCCTTCCATCTTACATTTAGTGATAAAAAAACAAAAAACCCTCCTCCCAAAGGTTACATGACAGTCCTTCATCATCCAGAAGTGCAGCTTTTGCACATTCATTCATTCACCAAGGTCAAAGAGTCACTCCTCCACCATAATCACAGTCTGGCTCGTCAAGAATAAAAAAAAAAGGAAAAAAAGCAACGGCACAATTTGCTGAGGAATGTACAATTTGACACGAGGAGTATAAAGGCCACGCTGAAATGAAAAAAAAGAAGTGGCTAATGTCCGATTATTTCTGCGTCGCCAGTAATTATCACTCTCATAATCGCTTTTGTTCATTTTAAAGAAATATTTTATATTATCTGATTTAATATTGTTTCTGCAAGAAGACCTTCTTTACATGTTGTAAAGCAGGGGTGTCCAAAGTGTGGCCCTGGGGACATTTGTGGCCCTCAGCTCATTTTTTACCGGCACCCTTTGAAAATACTACTGGAAAAGAAAATGAAACATAAAAATGTGGAATAAAACAGCAAACATATGGAATGTAACGAGAAATAGTTGCAATTTTGTATTTCATGACACAAAGCTGCCGTGCAAGTGTTTATTTCATTTAAAAATGTCATGGCTCAAAAAATAATAATAATGTTTTGAATTATTGACCTATTTAAAGCTCCAATTACTTCACATCAAAAATTAAATATTTTTGGGGGAAAATATTGCTTATTTTATGCGTTTGCCGTGTAAAAAAGAAAGTTTTCTTTGACAAAAAGGGTATAAAATAAACAAACAAACCAACAGATTTCTAAAATAATGAAAACTTATAATCAATACATAGATCTGAAGTCGATCTCGAGACTCAAGCATTGGAAACAAAATGTATGACAACTTTTTAATACTTTTATGGCTCACCAAGAATTTTTTTCTTTTTTTAAATTTGTCATTGCTCAAAGTCAATGTTGTCATATTGATGATATAATACTAAAAGATTGGCTATTTTGTGTTTTTGCCAAGAAAATGGATTTGACAAAATAATATAAAAAAATAAATAACTTTATATCGACATATATGCCTAAAGTTGATTTGGAGATTTAAGCATTGAAATAAAAAACTTATGACTGATTTAACATTTTTTGGTTAATAAAATTAAAACATGACATCATTATCAAATCAATCTAAACACCATGTTGTTTATTTTAAGAAAATAACTTAATCTGACTTAAGTTTTTATATTAAAATAACTATGTTGGTTATTAAAATGTGAATATATTTCTGTACAAAAATAACGCTTATGTCTAAAAAATGTTTGTTCCTGAAAAAAAAGTATTATTTTTTTAAATCCCCACCATTTAAGATGTATTTTAAGACATTTATTTTAAAAAATACAAATGAGATTTCAGTCTTCTACTTTTTTTTTTTTTGTCAATGTACATGTTTATTTGAAAACTTAAAATATCTGGAAATCATTATCCCGACAAAAATCAATTTTAAAATGTATCTTAAGATTTTTTTTTAATTAAAAATCTGACTTAAGTTTTTATTATAAAATAACTTTGTTGGTTAGTAAAATGTGAATATATTTCTCTAAAAAAACAAGACTTTTGTCTGAATTTTTTTTTTTTCTTGAAAAAAAATATTCTTAAAAATCCCCACCCATTTAAGATGTATTTTAAGATTTTATTTTTTTTAAATACAAAAGAGTTTTCAGTCTTGTACTATTTTTTTTATTATTTCATTTGTCAATGTCCACGTTTATTTGAAGAAAATAACTTAAAATAACATAGATGGATGGATAGTACTTATTTGATTCCTTCATGAGGGTTCCCTCAGCAAAAATTAAAACATGACATCATTATCCAATCAATCTAAGTACCGTGTTGTTTATTTTAAGAAAATAACTTAGAATATGTAGAAATCACTATCCCGACAAAAATCTCTTTTGAAATGTAATGAATGATTGTTTCTAGTTAAAAAATCTGACTTAAGTTTTTATAGTAAAATAACTATGTTGGTTATTAAAATGTAAATATATTTCTCTACAAAAATAAGACTTTGGTCTGAAAAAAAATTCTTAAAAATCCCCACCCATTTAAGATGTATTTTAAGACATTTAAAAAAATACAAATTAGATTTCAGTCTTATACTATTTTTTTTAATTTTTCATTCGTCAATGTACTTTTTTATTTGAAGAAAACAACTTAAAATATCTAGAAATCCTCATCCCGACAAAAATCACTTTTGAAATGTATTTTTTTTTCAATGTTTAAATTAAAAAATCTGACTTAAGTTTTTATGGTAAAATAACTATGTTGGTTATTAAAATGTGAATATATTTCACTACAAAAATAAGACTTTTGTCTGAAAAATGTTTTTTTTCCTGAAAAAAAAATCTTCTCCAAAATCCCCACCCATTTAAGATGTATTTTAAGGCATTTATTTAAAAAAATACAAATGAGTTTTCAGTCTTGTACTATTTTTTTAATATTTCATTTGTAAATGTCCATGTTTATTTAAAGAAAATAACTTAAAATAACACAGATAGATGGATAGTACTTTATTGATTCCTTCAGATTTCCTTCAGCAACAATTAAAACATGACATCATTATCAAATCAATCTAAGTACCGTGTTGTTTATTTTAAGAAAGTAACTTAAAATATGTAGAAATCACAATCCCGACAAAAATCTCTTTTGAAATGTATTGTAAGATTATTTTTAGTTAAAAAGTCTGACTTAAGTTTTTATAGTAAAATAACTATTTTGTTCATCAAAAAGTAAATATATTTTTTTTTGTATGATTGAAATTTTAAAAATTAATTTTGCCTAAAAAAAATATTTTTTTCTGAAAAAATATTCCGAAAAATCCACACACATTAAAGATGTATTTTAAAATTGACATTTGTTTTAAAAAATACAAATGAGAATTCAGTCTTGTACTAATTTCTTCTATGTTTCGTTTGTCCATGTACATGTTTATTTGAAGAAAATAACTTAAGTATGTAGAAATCACTATCCTGACAAAAATCTCTTTTGAAATGTATTGTAGATTGTTTTTAGTTAAAAAGTCTGACTTAAGTTTTTATAGTAAAATAACCATTTTGTTTATAAAAATGTAAATATATTTTTTCTACAAAATATGTATTTTTCTTGTATGATTGAAATTAAAAAAATACATTTTGTCTAAAAAAAAATATTTTTTTCTGAAAAAATATTCCGAAAAATCCCCACACATTGAAGATGTATTTTAAAATTGACATTTGTTTTAAAAAATACAAATGAGAATTCAGTCTTGTACTAATTTTTTTTGTATAGTTTGTCCATGTACATGTTTATTTGAAGAAAATAACTTAAGTATGTAGAAATCTCTTTTGAAATGTATTGTAGATTGTTTTTAGTTAAAAAGTCTGACTTAAGTTTTTATAGTAAAATAACCATTTTGTTTATTAAAATGTAAATATATTTTTTCTACAAAATACGTTTTTTCTTGTATGATTGAAATTAGAAAAAATTATTTTGTCTAAAAAATACATTTTTTTCTGAAAAAATATTCCTAAAAATCCCAACACATTGAAGATGTATTTTAAAATTGACATTTGTTTTAAAAAATACAAATGAGAATTCAGTCTTGTACTAATTTTTTTTAGATTTCGTTTGTTGATGTACATGTTTATTTTAAGAAAATAACTTAAAGGTATGTAAAAATCACTATCCCGCCAAAAATCACTTTTGAAATGAATTTTAAGATTTTTTTTTTTTATTAAAAAAAATTTGACTTAAGTTTTCAAAATAAAATAACTTTGTTGGGTATTAAAATTTAAATATATTTGTCTACAAAAATAAGACTTAAAATACATTTTGTCTGAAAAAATATTCCTAAAAATCCCCACACATTGAAGATGTATTTTAAAATTGACATTTGTTTTAAAAAATACAAATGAGAATTCAGTCTTGTACTAATTTTTTTTAGATTTCGTTTGTTGATGTACATGTTTATTTTAAGAAAATAATTTAAAAGTATGTAGAAATCACTATCCCCCCAAAAATCACTTTTGAAATGAATTTTAAGATTTTTTTTTTATTAAAAAAAATTTGACTTAAGTTTTAAAATAAAATAACTTTGTTGGATATTAAAATTTAAATATATTTGTCTACAAAAATAAGACTTAAAATAAATTTTGTCTGAAAAAATATTCCTAAAAATCCCCACACATTGAAGATGTATTTTAAAATTGACATTTGTTTTAAAAAACACAAATGAGAATTCAGTCTTGTACTAATTTTTTTTACGTTTCGTTTGTCCATGTACATGTTTATTTGAAGAAAATAACTTAAGTATGTAGAAATCACTATCCCGACAAAAAGCACTTTTAAAATGAATTTTAAGATTTTTTTTTTTTTTTATAAAAAAAAATCTGACTTAGGTTTTTAAAATAAAATAACTATGTTGGACATTAAAATTTAAATATTTTTCTCTACAAAAATAAGACTTAAAATACATTTTGTCTAAAAAAAATATTCTTAAAAATCCCCACCCATTTAAGATGTATTTTTAAGATGTCATTTTATTGAAAGAAATACAAATCGGATTTAGTATTGTACTATTTTTTTTTTCATTTCTGTGCGGTCCCAATACTCCTGGTCTCAACACAAAAACAGTACCTTGAAGACGTGAGAACAACTCTCTGTAGACACGTAGCTTCTTTTCGCCCAGATGCTTACACGTATGACGGGGTCAAGGATCAAACGTTTCAGCTGGCTTCTTGTAAACAGAAATGTGAAAAGTCCTGCTCGGGTGAAACTTTTATTTGAGTTCACCTGGCTCTATCTTGAAGGAGTCCAAACAAGAGATAAGGCCAGGAAAAAAAAAAAAAAACATCCTTTCTAGCTGAAGGGTGAAGTTGCATCCAACGTCGTAAGGAGCAAGAGTTATACTTCCAGTTGAAAGATGCCCTCGGAGAATTACTGCTGTGTTTGATGACCTCATTCAAGGATTCCACTTCCTGAATGGCGACTGACGGTCATCAACAAGAGCAAAGGCACTTTGGCAAAATGCACATTCAGCATAA
This sequence comes from Nerophis ophidion, assembly GCF_033978795.1. Taxonomy (NCBI): domain Eukaryota; kingdom Metazoa; phylum Chordata; class Actinopteri; order Syngnathiformes; family Syngnathidae; genus Nerophis; species Nerophis ophidion. Next base: position 51,361,549 of record NC_084625.1, on the reverse strand, counting down.
AAAAAAAAATTAAAAAAATACAAATAAGTTAATATTACAAAAAAAAAAGTGTCTTGTTTTCGGAAATACTGCAGTAAAAACTCTTCAAGGCAAAAAAAAAAAAAAAAAAGTCCTATGGAGAGTTTGTACTTTGGAGAGGGGGAATGTTTGCATAGTGTGGCGCTGCTAATACTTCTGCACTTTGACAGTCTTCACCTCCGCTATGTGGGACGACTTCTGGATGATGCAGCTGGTGGTGCCGCTCTCCTTGCCCTGCGCCAGGTTGGTGAGGGCCATGGCGGCGTTCATCTCTTTCCAGTACGTCTCGTCTTTGCCCTTCTCTTTGTGCGCCGCGCCCACGCTGATGACAGCAAAACATGAAGGAAAACACATTTAGATGCTGTACTGTCACTCAAATACTTCCTGTATCAAATGTCATTCCACCTTTATATGTATGTGTGTGTCTGTGTGTGTGTGTGTGTGTGTGTGTGTGTATATATTTATTAGGGATGCACCGAAATGAAAATTTGTGGCCGAAGCCGAATAATGAATAAAATTTGAGCGCGGGGGTGTAAAATATATTCAGGAAGTGTCACGGATACAAAGGATTCTGGGTATATGTTGTGTTGCGTTCATGTTGTGTTACTGTGAGGATGTTCTCCCGAAATGTGTTTGTCAATCTTGTTGGGTGTGGCTGCACAGTGTGGCGCATATTAGTAGGTGTTAAAGTTGTTTATTTCACAACCATCAGTGTACTTTGTGTCACCCAGTATGCCTTTCAATCTTGAACGTGTGATTGCGGAAGCTGCACACAACATGTTGCCGGACCAACAATCCGTTCGTACATGTTGTTGAAGGTGTTTAAGGCAATGGCTTCACAGCACGCCCGTATTCTTGTCATCAGGTTGGACGCTATTGGATAGTCGCGGGGATGTTAGCGGTTCCAATTGTCATCATTACTCCGCGAAACGGGTTTAAATAGTTCTGTGAGTGGTAAAGGCGGACAACCTCTGATGTATTTCGGCGGGCAGGGACGGTCCTGATAAAATGTTGGTTCGGGTGGATGACGACTTCGGTGATGCGGATGCGGATGATATAATTGCCTATCAGCGCATCTGTAATATATATATATATATATATATATATATATATATATATATATATAGTTATACACCTGTGGCCCGGCCAAGTGATTAGGACACTTGATTCTCATCATTTGGACGACAACACAAAACAAGTTTTCCTTTTTGCCAAATTCCCCGGTTTTTCCAGAATTTCCAGTAATTTTCCCCCCATTGACAATAAACGTTCAATATACAATGCACTGCACATCCCACATTTCTCATCCCATTTGAAGAGTTCCAACATCCAAACACTCCGCTCACCTTCGACAATCAAACACTTTAAAAAAGTGTAAAAACTCACTTGTCACATTTACTTGATCCGTGCTCGGCGGTTTCTGAAAGAAGAAGAAAAAGGGGGGTTAGCTGTGAGGTGAAAATGAACTTCTGGTGATTGTGAGTGCTCTTCTGGATCCGTGAAGAAAGAAAGTCGGAGAATGCTCGTGAGTCATAAACTCCATTCTGTAATATTCAGTCCCGAAACAATCGGCAACATAATCGGGAGGAAATCGTTTTGAAAAGCTCGCAAGACTCGAAGTGAGTCAAAGACTTTCTGCTAAAATGGAAGCAAGGCTTGTCTCACATGTAAATCATTAGCGGGCAATAACCTCGTCGTTAAGCAATCAAACCCAATTTGTCTGCAGGGTAACTGCTGTTTTTACTTCTGTGTGTGTGTGTGTGTGTGTGTGTGTGTGTGCGTGCGTGCGTGTGTGTGTGTGTGTCCGTCTTCTTTTATTCATACCATCTTGAGACATGAAGGAAAAGTAGCATCCATATGAGGTGTGAACAAGTTAGGACTAGGGATGCACCGAAATGAAAATTTGTGGCCGAAGCCGAATAAAATTTAAACGCTTGGCCGAATAATGAATGCAGTTTTTCACAATTTTTTTAATATTGCATAAATAGCCTAGAATAAATATTTAGACGTGTTTTTCAAATAAAGTAATTTTTTATTGAATATTGACATTTTTTTAATAATTCAGTGGCCTTTGCTTTTCAAAAAAAGGCAGTTTTTCATTTATATTAGGCCTTCAAACAAAACATGCATTCCAAAAAAACAATAAAGTGCATTAAAGTGGATAAACCCACAACAAATGAATTATTGTCCTTTTAGCAAAAGTCTGCTTAGCCACAGTAGATATGCTAATAATGTAAACAGAAGGCTCAAGTAAATCTCATTAAGTGTGTGCTTGTAACCTCATACACTTATACAGGTAGCCTACACAACAGGCTAATAATGTAAACAGAAGGCTCAAGTAAATCTCAATTAAGTGTGTGCTTGTAACCTCATACACTTATACAGGTAGCCTACACAACAGGCTAATAATGTAAACAGAGGCCCCAATAAATCTCAATAAGTGTGTGCTTGTAACCTCATACACTTATACAGGTAGCCTACACAACAGGCTAATAATGTAAACAGAAGGCTCAAGTAAATCTCAATTAAGTGTGTGCTTGTAACCTCATACACTTATACAGGTAGCCTACACAACAGGCTAATAATGTAAACAGAGGCCCCACTAAATCTCAATAAGTGTGTGCTTGTAACCTCATACACTTATACAGGTAGCCTACACAACAGGCTAATAATGTAAACAGAAGGCTCAAGTAAATCTCAATAAGTGTGTGCTTGTAACCTCATACACTTATACAGGTAGCCTACACAACAGGCTAATAATGTAAACAGAAGGCTCAAGTAAATCTCAATAAGTGTGTGCTTGTAACCTCATACACTTATACAGGTAGCCTACACAACAGGCTAATAATGTAAACAGAGGCCCCAATAAATCTCAATAAGTGTGTGCTTGTAACCTCATACACTTATACAGGTAGCCTACACAACAGGCTAATAATGTAAACAGAAGGCTCAAGTAAATCTCAATTAAGCGTGTGCTTGTAACCTCATACACTTATACAGGTAGCCTACACAACAGGCTAATAATGTAAACAGAGGCCCCACTAAATCTCAATAAGTGTGTGCATGTAACCTCATACACTTATACAGGTACACAACATATCCCAACGTCACTGCACATTGGTTGATTGCGTCACCGCGTCAAAAAATTGCGTCACACGCCACTATTCGGCCTTGTTTTTAACTCATTCCACCAAAGGCCGAATGTGGCTTTTTTTGCCATATTCGGACGAATATATTCGGTTACCGATTAATCGGTGCATCCCTAGTTAGGACATAAATCACGGTACCAATACGGAACACCTAGAGCATGGGTGTCAAACTCTGGCCCGCGGGCCAAAAGTGGCCCGCCGTGTAATTTAATTTGGCCCTTGAGGCAATATCAATTAATCATTAGAGCTGGCCCGCCGGTGTTATACAGCCGCTGTAACACCGCATTCACCGCTAATACTCATACTTGCCAACCCTCCTAATTTTCCCGGTAGACTCCCGAAGTTCAGTGCCCCTCCCGAAAATCTCCCGGGGCAACCATTCTCCCGAATTTCTACCGATTTCCACCTGGACAACTATATTGGGGGCGTGCATTTAAGGCACTGCCTTTAGCGTTCTCTACGACCTGTCGTCACGTGCCCTTTTCCTCCATACTAACAGCATGTCACATATTTGTGGCTTTTACACACACACACACACACACACACACACACACACACACACAAGCATACTTGGTCAACAGCCATACAGGTCACACTGAGGGTGGCCGTATAAACAACTTTAGTACTGTTACAAATATGCGCCACACTGTGAACCCACACCAAACAAGAATGACAAACACATTTGGGGTGAACATCCGCACCGTAACACAACAGAACAAATACCCAGGAGCCCTTGCAGCACTAACTCTTCCGGGAAACTTCCAGCAAAATGACCAATAATTAACGTTTTATACATTCATTTTCTCTTGCTACTTCAAGGCTAGAATGTTTGGTTCATTCATTGTTGTTATTTTATTTTCAAATGTATTATTAGCCTGTGGAAAAAATTTGATATTTACCTCAGAAGATTGCAAATAGAAAAAAAGACATAACATTTTTATTTAAATTTTATTTGATATGCCATTGATATTCTTTTAATTATTATTATTATTATTATTTGAAACTGGATTTTGCATGTGACTAAAGTTATATAAGCCTTGCTTGTTCAATATTTAATGCAAAACTTGTTTGGGTCCCTATTAAAAGGTTAATTCGTTCAAATTTTGGCCCACTCTGTATTTGAGTTTGACACCCCTGTCTTAGAGAATGTCTCATTTGCGTTTGGTTCCAAAAAGGAGGGATTTTTTTTAGCATTTTTAAAAGTGCACCCCCTCTGTTCAACATATGAAATAACATGTGTGTAAAAATTTTAACTGCTCCCCCTCTGGCAAGAAATTGAAATGTGCCCACTTTGGCCAAAATGAATGCAAATGCAAAAAATATGTACTGTATATCGAGACATACTGTAAAAACGAAGTAGAAAATGAAGATTAAAAACCAGTTACAAACAAAATTTTGGGGGGAAAAAACCCTAAAATATATATATTTTTTATATATTTGCATAGTATGTATATATTATTAATGTTGTAAATACACATCTTTATATGTCTAGAAAGGCTGGTTCTATAGAGGTAGGCATTTTTCAGAGGTCTCAAGAAGGTAAGAAATGCGTGTGTGTGGGTGTGTGTGTGTGTCCGTCCGTCCGTCTTCTCGTATTCATACCCTCTTGAGACATGAAGAAGGAAAAGTGGCATCCCTATGAGGAGGTGTGAACAAGTTAGGACATAAATCACGGTCCCAATACGGAACACCTAGAGAATGTCTCATTTGCACCCCTGGTGGTGAAATCTATCAACATTTGTTTGGTCCCAAAAAGGAAGGATTTTTCACATTTTTAAAAGAGTGCACCCTCTCAGGTCAACACATGAAATAACAAGTGTGTGTAAAAAATTTGAAGTGCTCCCCCTCTGGCAAGAAATTGAAATGCGCCCACTTTGGCCAAAATTAATGCAAATGAAAAAAAATATGTATTGTATATCGAGACATACTGTAAAAATGAAGTAGAAAATGAAGATTAAAAACCAGTTACAAACAAAAAATTTGAAAAAACCCTAAAATATTTTTTTTTATATATATTTGCATAGTATGTATATATTATTAATGTTGTAAATACACATCTTTATATGTCTAGAAAGGCTGGTTCTATAGAGGTAGGCATTTTTCAGAGGTCTCAAGAAGGTAAGAAATGCGTGTGTGTGTGTGTGTGTGTGTGTGTGTCCCCGTCTTCTTGTATTCATACCCTCTTGAGACATGAAGAAGGAGAAGTAGCATCCCTATGAGGAGGTGTGAACAAGTTAGGACATAAATCACGGTCCCAATACGGAACACCTAGAGAATGTCTCATTTGCACCCCTGGTGGTGAAATCTATCAACATTTGTTTGGTCCCAAAAAGGAAGGATTTTTCACATTTTTAAAAGAGTGCACCCTCTCTGGTCAACATATGAAATAACAAGTGTGTGTAAAAAATATGAAGTGCTCCCCCTCTGGCAAGAAATTGAAATGCGCCCACTTTGGCCAAAATGAATGCAAATGAAAAAAAATATGTACTGTATATCGAGACATACTGTAAAAACGAAGTAGAAAATGAAGATTAAAAACCAGTTACAAACAAAAAATTTGAAAAAACCCCAAAATTTTTTTTTATATATATTTGCATAGTATGTATATATTATTAATGTTGTAAATACACATCTTTATATGTCTAGAAAGGCTGGTTCTATAGAGGTAGGCATTTTTCAGAGGTCTCAAGAAGGTAAGAAATGCGTGTGTGTGTGTGTGTGTGTGTGTGTGTGTGTGTGTGTGTGTGTGTGTGTGTGTGTGTGTGTGTGTGTGTGTGTGTGTGTGTGTGTGTGTGTGTGTGTGTGTGTCCGTCTTCTCGTATTCATACCCTCTTGAGACATGAAGAAGGAAAAGTAGCATCCCTATGAGGAGGTGTGAACAAGTTAGGACATAAATCACGGTCCCAATACGGAACACCTAGAGAATGTCTCATTTGCACCCCTGGTGGTGAAATCTATCAACATTTGTTTGGTCCCAAGAAGGAAGGATTTTTCACATTTTTAAAAGAGTGCACCCTCTCAGGTCAACATATGAAATAACAAGTGTGTGTAAAAAATTTGAAGTGCTCCCCCTCTGGCAAGAAATTGAAATGCGCCCACTTTGGCCAAAATGAATGCAAATGGAAAAAATATGTACTGTATATCGAGACATAATGTAAAAACGAAGTAGAAAATGAAGATTAAAAACCAGTTACAAACAAAAAATTTGAAAAAACCCTAAAATATATATATTTTATTTATTTGCATAGTATGTATATATTATTAATGTTGTAAATACACATCTTTATATATCGAGAAAGGCTGGTTCTATAGAGGTAGGCATTTTTCAGAGGTCTCAAGAAGGTAAGAAATGCGTGTGTGTGTGTGTGTGTGTGTGTGTGTGTGTGTGTGTGTGTGTGTGTGTGTGTGTGTGTCCGTCTTCTCGTATTCATACCCTCTTGAGACATGAAGAAGGAAAAGTAGCATCCATATGAGGAGGTTTGAACAAGTTAGGACATAAATCACGGTCCCAATACGGAACACCTAGAGAATGTCTCATTTGCACCCCTGGTGGTGAAATCTATCAACATTTGTTTGGTCCCCAAAAGGAAAGATTTTTCACATTTTTAAAAGTGCACCTCCCCTCTGGTCAACATATGAAATAACAAGTGTGTGTAAAAATTTGAAGTGGTCCCCCTCTGGCAAGAAATTGAAATGCGCCCACTTTGGCCAAAATGAATGCAAATGCAAAAAATATGTACTGTATATCGAGACATACTGTAAAAACGAAGTAGAAAATGAAGATTAAAAACCAGTTACAAACAAAATTTTGGGGGGAAAAAACCCTAAAATATATATATTTTTTATATATTTGCATAGTATGTATATATTATTAATGTTGTAAATACACATCTTTATATGTCTAGAAAGGCTGGTTCTATAGAGGTAGGCATTTTTCAGAGGTCTCAAGAAGGTAAGAAATGCGTGTGTGTGTGTGTGTGGGTGTGTGTGTGTGTCCGTCCGTCCGTCTTCTCGTATTCATACCCTCTTGAGACATGAAGAAGGAAAAGTAGCATCCCTATGAGGAGGTGTGAACAAGTTAGGACATAAATCACGGTCCCAATACGGAACACCTAGAGAATGTCTCATTTGCACCCCTGGTGGTGAAATCTATCAACATTTGTTTGGTCCCAAAAAGGAAGGATTTTTCACATTTTTAAAAGAGTGCACCCTCTCAGGTCAACATATGAAATAACAAGTGTGTGTAAAAAATTTGAAGTGCTCACCCTCTGGCAAGAAATTGAAATGCGCCCACTTTGGCCAAAATGAATGCAAATGGAAAAAAATACGTACTGTATATCGAGACATACTGTAAAAACGAAGTAGAAAATGAAGATTAAAAACCAGTTACAAACAAAAAATTTGAAAAAACCCTAAAATATTTTTTTTTATATATATTTGCATAGTATGTATATATTATTAATGTTGTAAATACACATCTTTATATGTCTAGAAAGGCTGGTTCTATAGAGGTAGGCATTTTTCAGAGGTCTCAAGAAGGTAAGAAATGCGTGTGTGTGTGTGTGTGTGTGTGTGTGTGTGTGAGTGTGTGTGTGTGTGTACACGATGACACTCCTTTGGCTTGAAAGGAGCACTAGGAGAGAGCAGAACACCTGGAGCTGCCAGCTTAAGCTCCCTAAACACAGCCGAGGCGACGAAGGCCTTGAAGAAGCTCACTTTTCACCAAGATTTAGGGCAAAACATGAAATGGTGTTTTTAGCCAACGTGTCCCTCAAAAGTTGACTTCTGGCTTGTGGCTGCCATAAAGCGTCCCAAACAGATGTAAAACCAGGAGTGTCCAGAAGGGGGGGGGGAATGAGCGATTCTCCGATGCGTCACCATTGGGACGTGGACGATTGTGAATCCAAATATCCATCATTATATTGCAGATAAAATGTAGTGACGTGCGATACCACTGATTTTCTTGCTGATCCGATACCGAGGAACAATCCAAAGAGGTGAATGTGATAGATGGTCACACCAATATCAGTATCGGACGTGAAGAAGTTGTTGGAGGACTGGCATCATTCCCATAAAAAGTCATAGATTTGCAGTTTTTTGTGGGTTTTGCGTAATCCCAAACATCCTTTAGGACACGTGTAGTACTTGCCAACCTTGAGACCTCCGATTTTAGGAGGTGGGGTAGGGGGAGTGTTTGGGGGGCATGGTTATGAGGGGAGGAGTATATTTACAGCTAGAATTCACCAAGTCAAGTATTTCATATATATATATATATATATATATATATATAAATAATCAATCAATCAATCAATCAATCAATGTTTATTTATATAGCCCTAAATCACAAATGTCTCAAAGGACTGCACAAACCATTACGACTACGACATCCTCGGAAGAACCCACATAAAAGAAATACTTGAATTTCAGTGTTCATTTACTTACACATATACACACACATAACAACTCATCTACTCATTGTTGAGTTAAGGGTTGAATTGTCCATCACTGTTCTATTCTCTGTCACTATTTTTCTAACCATGCTGAACATGCTGAATCTTCCTCGTTCTTCTGCTTCGTCTCCTTGTTGTGTGTGCGCAGTTCTCCCGTCCAAAGGCAAAACCCAGTAACTCAATTTTGGTCAAAACTGAGCTGATAATAATTTTGGAGTTGCTTTACATTAGTGTACGCGATCCGTAAGTAAGCTGTTACGCGCATGGCAGGACCTAGCAACTACCACATAACCGCGTAGATACAACAGAAAAACCTAGTATCTCAAGGGACCAATCGGAGCTTCTTTGTCAGTCGCCTTATTGTCTTTAATGAGACATTTGCACGAATGGGGGCCGACGGTCAAGCTGATTATGTGATATTATGGCACGAGGGGATATTTGGAAGATTGGCCCAGGACGTTGCAAGCACCTTCATTAAATGTATTGTTCTTGATTCTTCCCCTTGCATACTCTTTTGGGCAGATAACTGTGTAGGTCACAATAAAAACCGGACGCTGTACACGGCTCTTGCCCGATGTGCAAACGCAGAATGGGGCCCACCCGAGATTGTGATAAAATATCTGGGGAAAGGGCACACGTTCATGAGAGCAGATTCAATCCATGGCTCAATCGGCAAGAAAATGAAAGCTCAAGAAAACATATATACGTTTGATGACTTTGTAAATCTTTGTACGACAGCATCGAGATAGATTGGTTTTCCTTTTTTTTCTCAAAATCAGCTGGAAGTGAGTTACTAGGTTTTTTTTGGGGACGGGAGAGTTGTGCACTGCACTCTCTAAAAGCCGTAGATGTTATTGTCACATATGCATGTACAGTAGATGGCAGTATTGTCCTGTTTAAGAGTGTCACAACATTGCTGTTTACGGCAGACGAACTGCTTTGCGGTAGACAAAAAAGTGACTGCTGTTGTTGTGTGTTGTTACCGCGCTGGGAGGACGTTAATGAGACTGCCTAACAATAAACCCACATAAGAAACCAAGAACTCGCCCTCAATCATTCTACAGTTATGTCATTGGGCAGACATGCTGTTTATATAGTGGGAAAGCGGACGTGAAAACAGGCTGTCGATAGTTTACTCAGGTCCACATGGAGCTGGAGGGGGCGTGGCCTCCAGCTCCGCTTGAATTTCGGGAGAAAATTTGTCCCGGGAGGTTTTTGGGAGAGGCCATGAATTTCGGGAGTCTTTGGAAAATCCACGAGAGTTGGCAAGTATGACACGTGTAGACCTCATGAGGAACTCGGGACATGTACTCCTTGTGAATACTTGGTCACGGTACACACTGACGACAGCAAACGTGGGCCCCGTTAAGACCAAGACTTCACGCCAAAGCTCTCTACACTGGCTCGAGAAGAACACGGCCAGAAGTCCAAATACAGTTCTGACTTTTAGTGCCTGAAAGCTCTCCAAATAAATCCATCGGATTCTCCCTGATGTCCGATCAGTCTTGTTTGGCTTTTATCAGCCAGGTATTTGGCTTTGTTGACTCAGTTCAGGTCCCTGCGCTCGTCTTGTTCACCTCTGCACTCCTGGATCAATGTACTGTTCTACGCCGTGCCCCGCCAAAATAAATGCAAGGCTTCCTGTCAGAGTTTGGACTCGGCGCTCTGTCCTGAATCAGCACTTCTGGTACAATCCCACAATATTTCTTATGAAAGCTTTTGAGGCATGGAGCTCGAATCTTCAACAATGAGATTTTTGTTGGCCGTTTTACGGTTCAATCCGTGACTGCGCGAAGACCATGGACGCGTCCTCATTCCGGTTCCATCAGTTTTTGTCTGGCAGGGGGTTGATCGGGCCTATTCTCCGTGATCCCAGCAGAGTAATCACGGGGCCAATCTTCACATGATGTTTATGTAAATTAGCTCAGTGTTTACTGCCCTGGACATAGTCCTTAGTCCTTAGTCCTTAATCCTTAGTCCTTAGCGGCGACAACAGCAGCAAGTAGGTCGACTTCAGGGACATGAAAGACACATAGCACCTGTGTGTGTGTGTGTGTGTGTGTGTGTGTGTGTGTGTGTGTGTGTGTGTGTTCTGGCAATGCTTACTTAATGGGGACATTGCTCTGTTTACACAGTCACCTTTAGGGGACCTCTGACGGTATGGGGACCAAAAAACAGGTCCCCTTAAGGTAAAACTTTTTAAATGATAGTCAGATCCATTCTGAAGATGCCCACGTGATTTTTAAGCTTCGGCCCATAAACATGTAGGGTTAGGTTCCACCCTACCCTGGGTCCCCAGTAAGTATGATCAGCACATTACTTCATCAATCCAGAGATTTAAAGACGTGTATGAGCTAACTGGGCAGTGGCCATTTTACCTCATTTTATTTATGCCTCCACAACCTGTAGAAAGGGTGGTCCCCACAAGTTCACAACCTGTAGAAAGGGTGGTCCCCACAAGTCCATAATCTGTAGAAAGGGTGGTCCCCACAAGTCCACAACCTGTAGAAAGGGTGGTCCCCACAAGTCCACAACCTGTAGAAAGGGTGGTCCCCACAAGTCCATAATCTGTAGAAAGGGTGGTCCCCACAAGTCCACAACCTGTAGAAAGGGTGGTCCCCACAAGTCCACAACCTGTAGAAAGGGTGGTCCCCACAAGTCCACAACCTGTAGAAAGGGTGGTCCCCACAAGTCCACAACCTGTAGAAAGGGTGGTCCCCACAAGTCCACAACCTGTAGAAAGGGTGGTCCCCACAAGTCCACAACCTGTAGAAAGGGTGGTCCCCACAAGTCCACAACCTGTAGAAAGGGTGGTCCCCACAAGTCCACAACCTGTAGAAAGGGTGGTCCCCACAAGTCCACAACCTGTAGAAAGGGTGGTCCCCACAAGTCCACAACCTGTAGAAAGGGTGGTCCCCACAAGTCCACAACCTGTAGAAAGGGTGGTCCCCACAAGTCCACAACCTGTAGAAAGGGTGGTCCCCACAAGTCCACAACCTGTAGAAAGGGTGGTCCCCACAAGTCCATAATCTGTAGAAAGGGTGGTCCCCACAAGTCCACAACCTGTAGAAAGGGTGGTCCCCACAAGTCCACACCATGTAGAAAGGGTGGTCCCCACAAGTCCACAACCTGTAGAAAGGGTGGTCCCCACAAGTCCACAACCTGTAGAAAGGGTGGTCCCCACAAGTCCACAACCTGTAGAAAGGGTGGTCCCCACAAGTCCACAACCTGTAGAAAGGGTGGTCCCCACAAGTCCACAACCTGTAGAAAGGGTGGTCCCCACAAGTCCACAACCTGTAGAAAGGGTGGTCCCCACAAGTCCACAACCTGTAGAAAGGGTGGTCCCCACAAGTCCACAACCTGTAGAAAGGGTGGTCCCCACAAGTCCACAACCTGTAGAAAGGGTGGTCCCCACAAGTCCACAACCTGTAGAAAGGGTGGTCCCCACAAGTCCACAACCTGTAGAAAGGGTGGTCCCCACAAGTCCACAACCTGTAGAAAGTGTGGTCCCCACAAGTCCACAACCTGTAGAAAGGGTGGTCCCCACAAGTCCACAACCTGTAGAAAGGGTGGTCCCCACAAGTCCACAACCTGTAGAAAGGGTGGTCCCCACAAGTCCACAACCTGTAGAAAGGGTGGTCCCCACAAGTCCACAACCTGTAGAAAGGGTGGTCCCCACAAGTCCACAACCTGTAGAAAGGGTGGTCCCCACAAGTCCACAACCTGTAGAAAGGGTGGTCCCCACAAGTCCACAACCTGTAGAAAGGGTGGTCCCCACAAGTCCACAACCTGTAGAAAGGGTGGTCCCCACAAGTTCACAACCTGTAGAAAGGGTGGTCCCCACAAGTCCACAACCTGTAGAAAGGGTGGTCCCCACAAGTCCACAACCTGTAGAAAGGGTGGTCCCCACAAGTCCACAACATGTAGAAAGGGTGGTCCCCACAAGTCCACAACCTGTAGAAAGGGTGGTCCCCACAAGTCCACAACCTGTAGAAAGGGTGGTCCCCACAAGTCCACAACCTGTAGAAAGGGTGGTCCCCACAAGTCCACAACCTGTAGAAAGGGTGGTCCCCACAAGTCCACAACCTGTAGAAAGGGTGGTCCCCACAAGTCCACAACCTGTAGAAAGGGTGGTCCCCACAAGTCCACAACCTGTAGAAAGGGTGGTCCCCACAAGTCCACAACCTGTAGAAAGGGTGGTCCCCACAAGTCCACAACCTGTAGAAAGGGTGGTCCCCACAAGTCCACAACCTGTAGAAAGGGTGGTCCCCACAAGTCCACAACCTGTAGAAAGGGTGGTCCCCACAAGTCCACAACCTGTAGAAAGGGTGGTCCCCACAAGTCCACAACCTGTAGAAAGGGTGGTCCCCACAAGTCCACAACCTGTAGAAAGGGTGGTCCCCACAAGTCCACAACCTGTAGAAAGGGTGGTCCCCACAAGTCCACAACCTGTAGAAAGGGTGGTCCCCACAAGTTCACAACCTGTAGAAAGGGTGGTTCCCACAAGTTCACAACCTGTAGAAAGGGTGGTTCCCACAAGTCCACAACCTGTAGAAAGGGTGGTCCCCACAAGTCCACAACCTGTAGAAAGGGTGGTCCCCACAAGTCCACAACCTGTAGTAAGGGTGGTCCCCACAAGTCCACAACCTGTAGAAAGGGTGGTCCCCACAAGTCCACAACCTGTAGAAAGGGTGGTCCCCACAAGTCCACAACCTGTAGAAAGGGTGGTCCCCACAAGTACTGAACAACAACTTGGTCCCCATTGCAAATGATGACCTGTGTGTGTGTGTGTGTGTGTGTGTGTGTGTGTGTGTGTGTGTGTGTGTGTGTGTGTGTGTGTGTGTGTGTGTGTGTGTGTGTGTGTGTGTGTGTGTGTGTGTGTGTGTGTGTGTTCTGGCAATGCTTACTTAATGGGGACATTGCTCTGTTTACACAGTCACCTTTAGGGGACCAAAAAACAGGTCCCCTAAAGGGAAACCTTTTTAAATGATAGATCCATTCTGAAGATGCCCACGTGATTTTTAAGCTTCGGCCCATAAAACATGTAGGGTTAAGGACCCTAACCCTAATACGTACAAATGTGTGTGAATTATGCAAAATTATTTAAATTTGGTCCCTATGAACCATATTAGCTCTTTTTCCCCTGGGTCCCCAGTAAGTATGATCAGCACATTACTTCATCAATCCAGAGATTTAAAGGGGAACATTATCATAATTTCAAAAGGGTTAAAAACAATAAAAATCAGTTCCCAGTGGCTTGTTTTAGTTTTCGAAGTTTTTTTCTAAATTCCACACCTCCCGGAATATCCCTAAAAAAAGCTTTAAAGTTCTTGATTTTCGCTATCTTCGAAACCACTATCCATTTCCCTGTGACGTCATACAGGGCTGCCAATACAAACAACATGGCGGTTAACACAGCAAGATAATAGCGACATTAGCTCGGATTCATACTTGGATTTCAGCGGTTTAAGCGACTCAACAGATTACGCATGTATTGAAACAGATGGTCGGAGTATGGAGGCAGATAGCGAAAACGAAATTGAAGAAGAAACTGAAGCTATTGAGCGAATAGCTGTTGACGCTATTCGGCCATAAAATGGGTGTATCTAACGAAGTGGCCAATAGCGTGGCTGCCTTATTAGCATCGCCGGTAAAATGTGCGGACCAAACGATCAGGACTTTCGCATCTTGTTACACTGGAGCAACTTAAATCCGTCGATTGGTAAGTGTTTGTTTCGCATTAAATGTGGGTATTTAGTTTCAAATGTACATACAGCTAGCGTAAATAGCATGTTATCATCGATTAGCGTAGCATGTTAGCATCGATTAGCTGGCAGTCATGCCGCGACCAAATATGTCTGATTAGCACATAAGTCAACATCAACAAAACTCACCTTTGTGATTTGGTTGACTTAATCGTTGCAAATGCATCTGCAGGTTATCCATACATCTCTGTGCCATGTCTGTCTTAGCATCGCCGGTCAAATGTGAAGACACTTTGGTACATTCAATGGGGGTCTGGCGGAAGATTTCTTGCCAGTGGTGCAACTTGAATCCCTCCCTGTTAGTGTTGTTACATCCTCCGACAACACACCGACCAGGCATGATGTCTCCAAGGTTCCAAAAAATAGTCGAAAAAACGGAAAATAACAGAGCAGAGACCCGGTGTTTGTAATGTGAAAATGAATATAGCGGGTGTGTTACCTCGGTGACGTCATCGCTAAAAGACCGATAAACAGAAAGGCGTTTAATTTGCCAAAATTCACCCATTTAGAGTTCGGAAATCGGTTAAAGAAATACATGGTGTTGTTTCTGCAACATCAAGGTATATATTGACGCTTGCATAGGTCTGCTGATAATGTTCCCCTTTAATGGGGACATTGCTCTGTTTACAAAGTCACCTTTAGGGGACCTCTGACGGCATGGGGACCAGAAAACATGTCCCCTAAAGGGAAACCTTTTTAAATGATAGTCAGATCCATTCTGAAGATGCCTACGTGTTTTTCTGGTATTGCACCAGCAAAGAGTGACTGTTTAAAATGTTTGAGGGCCGAACCGGAAGTATTACGACCTACAAAAGGAGATTGAGAAATAATCAGCAAGACTGGTTAAGTTAACCGTTTTTAATGTTTTTTTTATGTTCAATGTTATTAAAGATAAAAAGTCAAAATAAACACAGATATTTTTATCTTCACAATATACTTTTCCTTTTAAAAAAAGGACCGTATTTTTCGGACTATACTGTAAGTCGCAGTTTTTTTCATTGTTTGCCCGGGTGTGCGACTTATACTCAGGAGCGACTTATGTGCGAAATTATTCACACATTACCGTAAAATATCAAATAATATTATTTAGCTCATTCACGTAAGAGACTAGACGTATAAGATTTCATGGGATTTATGGATTAGGAGTGAGAGATAGTTTGGTAAAGGTATAGCATGTTTTTTATGTTATAGTTATTTGAATGACTCTTACCATAATATGTTAGCTTAACATAGCTGTTGCTTATTTATGCCTCATATAACCTACACTTATTCAGCCTGTTGTTCACTATTTCCAAAAGGGAATAAGCGGTAGAAAATGGATGGATGGATGTTCACTATTCTTTATTTATTTTAAATTACCTTTCAAATGTCTATTCTTGCTGTTGGCTTTTATCAAATACATTTCCCCCCAAAATGCGACTTATACTCCAGTGCGACTTATATATGTTTTTTATTCCTTCTTTATTATGCATTTTCGACAGGTGCGACTTATACTCCGAAAATACCGGTATATGATGTTTATGAAGTCAGTAAATACGTCCCTGGACACATGAGGACTTTGAATATGGCCAATGTGTGATCGTGTAACTACTTGGTATCGGATCGATACCTAAATGTGTGGTATCATCCAAAACTAATGTCAAGTATCAAAGAAGAGAAGAATACGTGATTATTACATTTTAACAGAAGTGTAGATAGAACATGTTAAAACAGAAAACAACGTGACACCTACCCTTTACATCAACATTTCTTACAAAATATTATTAGTTTACAAGGTATTATATTTTAATGTATGATCCTTTAACTACTTGGTATCGGATCGATACCTAAATGTGTGGTATCATCCAAAACTAATGTCAAGTATCAAAGAAGAATAAGTGATTATTACATTTTAACAGAAGTGTAGCTAGAAGATGTTCAAACAGAAAATAGACAGATATTAGCAGTAAAAGAACAAGTATTTTGATAATCAATTTTTTTACAGTTTGTCCTTAATAATGTGTACAAAATAATAGGTGTATAAATGACACAATATGTTACTGCAGACTAATTAGGAGTCTTTGTTTGTTTACTTACTACTAAAAGACTAGTTGTCTTATATGTTCATTATTTTATTTAAGGACTAAATAGTTATGTTATTGTTATGAATCCGTCAGACTGGTGACGGGAACCTGGACTCCTTTCCCTGACTCCAGTTTTTTTTTTGAGTCACTCGTCAAAAGTTTGCTCGCTCAGAAACTGGCTGTGAATCAGCGCCTGTGATTCAGTAACACAGTTCTGTACAAGTCCTCAACGACTCCAGCATCTGCCGTGAAGATTAATTCGTCTTTGACACAAAGTGACGTTCAACTGCACGTTACAAAAAAAAAAAAAAAAAAAAATCACTGACTGGAATGGAACTTTATGGTCATTGCACTTAAAAAGTACGACACTTGATTTCGGTACAACTTGTCCAAGAACAGGCAGGCTGTTTTTTTTTTACAAAAAACAACGTGAGCTGTTCAGTGAAAGAGTTCATTCGTACACGCATTTGAATACGTCGGGTAATTTCCTGGTAAAAACTGCATTTTTTAGGGGGAATTTAGCCTGTCGCTCACAATCATTATGCATTCCAAATATTAAATAAAAGAAAATAAAAGTCCGCCAATGGGAGCTCCACTATTTTGCCCATAAAATCCAATAAATAACTATTCAAAAAGAAACAAAAATACTCCATTTACACTTAGTGACTTGAATATTAACAAGTATTAATGATATTGTTATTATAAGTGCTGACATAGACGGACTATTTATAGCGGCGACGTGATCACTTCCTGTGGACCTATGTTTACATAGAGTAGTCTGCTGCTTCCTTGCTTCCTCGCTCCCTGTAAGTTTTATTCTAGGTCATAAATCATGCATCTCACCTAAAAAGTAAATGGGTGAGGAGATAATCCAACAAGTCGGGACACTTTGACCGCCATATAGGACCTGGAGCAGGCCAGAACGACCAGAAAAACAACTACTAAAACTAATACAATAGTGTGAGAGTCCAGTCCATAGTGGATTTAACATAATAGTGTGAGAGTCCAGTCCATAGTGGATCTAACATAATAGTGTCATAGTCCAGTCCATAGTGGAGTGTGAGAGTCCAGTCCATAGTGGATCTAACATAATAGTGTCATAGTCCAGTCCATAGTGGATCTAACATTATAGTGTGAGAGTCCAGTCCATAGTGGATCTAACATAATAATGTGAGAGTCCAGTCCATTGTGGATCTAACATAATAGTGTGAGAGTCCAGTCCATAGTGGATCTAACATAAAAGTGAAAATCCAGTCCATAGTGGATCTAACATAATATTGTGAAAGTCCAGTCCATAGTGGATCTGACATAATAATGAGAGTCCAGTCCATAGTGGATCCAACATAAAAGTGTGAGAGTCCAGTCCATAGTGGATCTAACCAAAAATCGTAAGAGTCCAGTCCATAGTGGATCTAACATAGTAGTGTGAGAGTCCAGTCCTTAGTGGCTCTAACATAATAATATTGTGAAAGTCCAGTCCATAGTGGATCAACATAATAGTGTGAGAGTCCAGTCCATAGTGGATCTAACATAATAGTGAGAGTCCAGTCCATAGTGGATCCAACATAAAAGTGTGAGAGTCCATTCCATAGTGGATCTAACAAAAAAGTGTGAGAGTCCAGTCCATAGTGGATCTAACATAATAGTGTGAGAGTCCAGTCCATAGTGGATCCAATATAATAGTGAGAGTCCAGTCCATAGTGGATCTAACATAATAGTGAGAGTCCAGTCCATAGTGGATCTAATATAATAGTGAGAGTCCAGTCCATAGTGATCTAACATAATAGTGAGAGTCCAGTCCATAGTGATCTAACATAATATTGTGAAAGTCCAGTCCATA
Source organism: Nerophis ophidion (assembly GCF_033978795.1). Classification (NCBI taxonomy): domain Eukaryota; kingdom Metazoa; phylum Chordata; class Actinopteri; order Syngnathiformes; family Syngnathidae; genus Nerophis; species Nerophis ophidion. The sequence continues at coordinate 51,343,264 of NC_084625.1, read as the reverse complement.
GTGGATCCGACATAATAGTGTGAGAGTCCAGTCCATAGTGGATCTAACATAATAGTGAGAGTCCAGTCCATAGTGAATCTAACATAATATTGTGAGAGTCCAGTCCATAGTGGATCTAACAAAAAAGTGTGAGAGTCCAGTCCATAGTGGATCTAACATAATAGTGTGAGAGTCCAGTCCATAGTGGATCTAATATAATAGTGAGAGTCCAGTCCATAGTGGATCTAACATAATAGTGAGAGTCCAGTCCATAGTGGATCTAATATAATAGTGAGAGTCCAGTCCATAGTGGATCTAACATAATAGTGAGAGTCCAGTCCATAGTGAATCTAACATAATATTGTGAGAGTCCAGTCCATAGTGGATCCGACATAATAGTGTGAGAGTCCAGTCCATAGTGGATCTAACATAATAGTGAGAGTCCAGTCCATAGTGAATCTAACATAATATTGTGAGAGTCCAGTCCATAGTGGATCTAACATAATAGTGAGAGTCCAGTCCATAGTGGATCTAACAAAAAAGTGTGAGAGTCCAGTCCATAGTGGATCTAATATAATAGTGAGAGTCCAGTCCATAGTGGATCTAACATAATAGTGAGAGTCCAGTCCATAGTGGATCTAACATAATAGTGAGAGTCCAGTCCATAGTGAATCTAACATAATATTGTGAGAGTCCAGTCCATAGTGGATCCGACATAATAGTGTGAGAGTCCAGTCCATAGTGGATCTAACATAATAGTGAGAGTCCAGTCCATAGTGAATCTAACATAATATTGTGAGAGTCCAGTCCATAGTGGATCTAACATAATAGTGAGAGTCCAGTCCATAGTGGATCTAACAAAAAAGTGTGAGAGTCCAGTCCATAGTAGATCTAACATAATAGTGTGAGAGTCCAGTCCATAGTGGATCTAATATAATAGTGAGAGTCCAGTCCATAGTGGCTCTAACATAATAGTGTGAGTCCAGTCCATAGTGGATCCGACATAATAGTGTGAGAGTCCAGTCCATAGTGGATCTAACATAATAGTGAGAGTCCAGTCCATAGTGAATCTAACATAATATTGTGAGAGTCCAGTCCATAGTGGATCTAACATAATATTGTGAGAGTCCAGTCCATAGTGGATCTAACAAAAAAGTGTGAGAGTCCAGTCCATAGTGGATCTAACATAATAGTGTGAGAGTCCAGTCCATAGTGGATCTAATATAATAGTGAGAGTCCAGTCCATAGTGGATCTAACATAATAGTGAGAGTCCAGTCCATAGTGGATCTAATATAATAGTGAGAGTCCAGTCCATAGTGGATCTAACATAATAGTGAGAGTCCAGTCCATAGTGAATCTAACATAATATTGTGAGAGTCCAGTCCATAGTGGATCCGACATAATAGTGTGAGAGTCCAGTCCATAGTGGATCTAACATAATAGTGAGAGTCCAGTCCATAGTGAATCTAACATAATATTGTGAGAGTCCAGTCCATAGTGGATCTAACATAATAGTGAGAGTCCAGTCCATAGTGGATCTAACAAAAAAGTGTGAGAGTCCAGTCCATAGTGGATCTAATATAATAGTGAGAGTCCAGTCCATAGTGGATCTAACATAATAGTGAGAGTCCAGTCCATAGTGGATCTAACATAATAGTGAGAGTCCAGTCCATAGTGAATCTAACATAATATTGTGAGAGTCCAGTCCATAGTGGATCCGACATAATAGTGTGAGAGTCCAGTCCATAGTGGATCTAACATAATAGTGAGAGTCCAGTCCATAGTGAATCTAACATAATATTGTGAGAGTCCAGTCCATAGTGGATCTAACATAATAGTGAGAGTCCAGTCCATAGTGGATCTAACAAAAAAGTGTGAGAGTCCAGTCCATAGTAGATCTAACATAATAGTGTGAGAGTCCAGTCCATAGTGGATCTAATATAATAGTGAGAGTCCAGTCCATAGTGGCTCTAACATAATAGTGTGAGTCCAGTCCATAGTGGATCCGACATAATAGTGTGAGAGTCCAGTCCATAGTGGATCTAACATAATAGTGAGAGTCCAGTCCATAGTGAATCTAACATAATATTGTGAGAGTCCAGTCCATAGTGGATCTAACATAATAGTGAGAGTCCATTCCATAGTGGATCTAACAAAAAAGTGTGAGAGTCCAGTCCATAGTAGATCTAACATAATAGTGTGAGAGTCCAGTCCATAGTGGATCTAATATAATAGTGAGAGTCCAGTCCATAGTGGATCTAACATAATAGTGAGAGTCCAGTCCATAGTGGATCTAATATAATAGTGAGAGTCCAGTCCATAGTGGATCTAACATAATAGTGTGAGAGTCCAGTCGATAGTGGATCTAATATAATAGTGAGAGTCCAGTCCATAGTGGATCTAACATAATAGTGTGAGAGTCCAGTCCATAGTGGATCTAATATAATAGTGAGAGTCCAGTCCATAGTGGATCTAACATAATAGTGTGAGAGTCCAGTCCATAGTGGATCTAACATAATAGTGTGAGAGTCCAGTCCATAGTGGATCTAACATAATAGTGTGAGAGTCCAGTCCATAGTGGATCTAACATAATAGTGTGAGAGTCCAGTCCATAGTGGATCTAACATAATAGTGAGAGTCCAGTCCATAGTGGATCTAACATAATAGTGTCCATAGTGGATCCAACATAATAGTGTCCATAGTGGACTGCACCCACTTGACATCACATCAACTGGAAATGGAGCACACCATCTTGCTTTGACCATGAAAACAAACACTCTAAAAACCTTACCAGATGAAAATAGAAGAAGATACATCATCGTGTTGGTCTATTCAAACACTCAAAGCCAGAACAATATTTAATCGGCCAACTTCTAACTTTGTTAAAAAATGTAAGTTTGTGTAAAAATAAGTACATTTTAACAATACTTTGACCATTTTGTTCCCAATAAGCATAATATATGAAATGTTTATATCTCTACGGAAGACCATGTCACACGAAAGTTGGGGTGCACCAGAACCAAAGTACCACAGTACCAAAGGACATGTGATCCACGCCAAAGATCATGTCCTGATTTTCTTCTCAAGTTTAGACAACTCAAACCTTTTCAGTCAAACATCCTCCAGTCGACACCCAATCATCCACTGGAGGCCTTCATGATCACTTCTCGATCCGAGTCTCCCAAATCAGACCATGTTTGAAGCTTCTTTTCTACCGCACGGTTTAAAGTCCCACTTTGTCTATTCATCTTCCTGCTGAGATGTAAATAACAAGCCGAATAACAACTCTTACTGGAACCACTTTATTGGGTTATTTACAAATTAGAGGACACACTAACCAGAGTCACCCACGTTCTTCCTGTGGGTTCCACACTTAATTATTCATTGGGACCGCCGTGGAGCTTCAGAGTCTTGTCCCATTGCAGCAACTTCCTGTTTACACCTTTTTAATATCGTCACTCCGTCGTCGTGTCTTATCTTCTGGCTTCTAAAGCCCGCTCGGCTGCTTCTGGTCGTCATGGGAAAAGCCGCCCACTCGTACTTTTTCCCTTTGAGGCAACGTATAATTTGGGGAGAATCGACACTTGGGTTACTGGGGATGATGTCACCAGAGGCCCGCCGCACCTCGCAAATACAAATGTGGGCCTTTATGTGCGGTCCTAATGCAACGGCGTGTTTATTGTTGCTGACAACGGCGCCACGTGAGAACCAGGACCAGGACCAGGACCAGGTCTCATCCCAACAGATGGAACCTTGTGTTTATCAATCAATCATCCATCCATCCATTTTCTACCGCTTATTCCCTTTTGGGGTCGCGGGGGGCGCTGGCGCCTATCTCAGCTACAATCGGGCGGAAGGCGGGGTACACCCTGGACAAGTCGCCACCTCATCGCAGGGCCAACACAGATAGACAAACATTCACACTCACATTCACACACTAGGGCCAATTTTAGTGTTGCCAATCAACCTATCCCCAGGTGCATGTCTTTGGAGGTGGGAGGAAGCCGGAGTACCACGCAGTCACGGAGAGAACATGCAAACTCCACACAGAAAGATCCCGAATCAATCAATGTTTATTTATATAGCCCCAAATCCCAAATGTCTCAAAGGACTGCACAAACCATTACGACTACGACATCCTCGGGAGAACCCACAAAAGGGCAAGGAAAACTCACACCCAGTGGGCAGGGAGAATTCACATCCAGTGGGACGCCAGTGACAATGCTGACTATGAGAAACCTTGGAGAGGACCTCAGATGTGGGCAACCCCCCCCCTCTAGGGGACCGAAAGCAATGGATGTGGAGCGGGTCTAACATGATACTGTGAAAGTTCAATCCATAGTGGCTCCAACACAGCCGCGAGAGTTCAGTTCAAAGCGGATCCAAGACAGTCCACAGGAAACCATCCCAAGCGGAGGCGGATCAGCAGCGTCGAGATGTCCCCAACCGATACACAGGCGAGTGGTCCATCCTGGATCTCGGCTCTGGACAGCCAGTACTTCATCCATGGTCATCGGACCATCCTATGTCCCCCTCCTCCACAAGGGGAGGGGGGGGACATAGGAGAAAGAAAAGAAGCGGCAGATCAACTGGTCTAAAAAGGAGGTCTATTTAAAGGCTAGAGTATACAGATGAGTTTTAAGGTGAGACTTAAATGCTTCTACTGAGGTAGCATCTCGAACTGTTACCGGGAGGGCATTCCAGAGTACTGGAGCCCGGACGGAAAACGCTCTATAGCCCGCAGACTTTTTTTGGGCTCTAGGAATCACTAATAAGCCGGAGTCTTTTGAACGCAGATTTCTTGCCGGGACATATGGTACAATATAGTTTATGTCCCAAACCTCATTTTCTGGAGGTTTTGCCCTGTTCAGGCCCTCCCACCACCGTCCCCCCCGCTGGGATGTTAAGTGAGCTGGTATTTTTGGACCTGCAGCCTCATGCCAGAAACCATCAGACTTCTTAGCTTTCCCTTTCGCTGTTCCGTGAAAGCCGAGCTCGCAGGTAACAACAGAGTTCAGGAGAAATGAAACATCACCGACCAAAAGTATTTATAGTCTTTGGCGTAGCTTTAAAATATCTGACTTGTAGAATTTTTTCGACACGGAGATTTGGAACAGTTTTTTCCCGGGTTAACAGCGGGTACCTGGGTTCAACGGGAGAATGAGGACGGACACTTCTTATCGCCCAGTTGGAAGCAAACATTTAAAAAGTTTAAGTACCAATGACTAACTTTTTACCGATTCTGTTCATAACTTCTTATGGCGTTGAGGGGTTCCGGTTTGGTGACCGCAGGATTAGGTCTCTGCTTTTTGCAGATGATGTGGTCCTGATGGCTTCATCTGGCCGGGATCTTCAGCTCTCGCTGGATCGGATCGTAGCCGAGTGTGAAGCGACCGGAATGAGAATCAGCACCTCCAAGTCCGAGTCCATGGTTCTCGCCCGGAAAAGGGTGGAGTGCCATCTCCGGGTTGGGGAGGAGACCCTGCCCCAAGTGGAGGAGTTTAAGTACCTAGTAGTCTTGTTCACGAGAGAGGGAAGAGTGGATGGTGAGATCGACAGGCGGATCGGTGCGGCGTCTTCAGTAATGCGGACGTTGTATCGATCCGTTGTGGTGAAGAAGGAGCTGAGCGGAAGGCGAAGCTCTCAATTTACCGGTCGATCTACGTTGAGTACTGTCCATTGGGGATCTAACATAATAGTGTGAGAGTCCAGTCCATAGTGGATCTAACATAATAGTGAGAGTCCAGTCCATGTTGGATCTAACATAATAGTGAGAGAGTCCAGTCCATAGTGGATCTAACATAATAGTGTGAGAGTCCAGTCCATAGTGGATCTAACATAATAGTGTGAGAGTCCAGTCTATAGTGGATCTAACATGATAGTGAGAGTCCAGTCCATAGTGGATCTAACATAATAGTGAGAGTCCAGTCCATAGTGGATCCAACATAATAGTGAGAGTCCAGTCCATAGTGGATCTAACATAATAGTGAGAGTCCAGTCCATAGTGGATCTAACGTAATAGTGAGAGTCCAGTCCATAGTGGATCTAACATAATAGTGTGAGAGTCCAGTCCATAGTGGATCTAACATAATAGTGAGAGTCCAGTCCATAGTGGATCTAACATAATAGTGAGAGTCCAGTCCATAGTGGATCTAACGTAATAGTGAGAGTCCAGTCCATAGTGGATCTAACATAATAGTGAGAGTCCAGTCCATAGTGGATATAACATAATAGTGTGAGAGTCCAGTCCATAGTGGATATAACATAAAAGTGAGAGTCCAGTCCATAGTGGATCTAACATAATAGTGAGAGTCCAGTCCATAGTGGATCTAACATAATAGTGAGAGTCCAGTCCATAGTGGATCTAACGTAATAGTGAGAGTCCAGTCCATAGTGGATCTAACATAATAGTGAGAGTCCAGTCCATAGTGGATATAACATAAAAGTGAGAGTCCAGTCCATAGTGGATCTAACATAATAGTGAGAGAGTCCAGTCCATAGTGGATCTAACATAATAATGAGAGTCCAGTCCATAGTGGATCTAACATAGTAGTGAGAGTCCAGTCCATAGTGGATCTAACATAATAGTGTGAGAGTCCAGTCCATAGTGGATCCAACATAATAGTGTGAAAGTCCAGTCCATAGTGGATCTAACATAATAGTGAGAGTCCAGTCCATAGTGGATCTAACATAATAGTGAGAGTCCAGTCCATAGTGGATCCAACATAATAGTGTGAGAGTCAAGTCTGTTTTCTAGTGGATCATTCAACAAAACCAAATGCTGAAACAAAGAACCCCGGGTATGAATGACTGTCTTTGTTAGTTTGTACCACTGCAGAAAAAACCCACCATGGGGTCAAAGAAGGTTGCATGGGCCTGCACCGTGGACATTTAGTTTTTTACAATTAATATTGTAATTATTCTTTAAAAAAACATCGGGATGTTTATTTGATTGTCATTATTTGGGGGGAAAGGGGAGACATTCATTTGTTTCTAGTTCAAATCATTTTAATGCAGGAAGGAAAATCCCTGTGACTTTTTGCTGAAGTCAAAATTAAATGTTGAGGGAAGTTTGCCAATCACAAGATTCTTCCGACGACTTGAACACAATTCCAAACTAGACATCAAAAAAACAGATTTCCACTCGAACATCTCATGGACAATGTGCTCACCACCAACCTGTGACCGCAGGTCAAGACTGGACCCCATCACTGTAATTACTTCTGGATGTCTCCTGCAGCAGAAGATGAGTCAGGGGTTCTGTCATTAGAGGTCCAGGGATGGAACACACATGGTGTTCATGAGGTAACGTTTGCGAGAGTCTTCTTCAAACTGCTGGATGTGCAGATGTGTGCTTGGACTTCACGCCGGACCCTGCAGGCGTTAATTAACCACATGATGCACTTTCTGATTTGAAACCAATCCACTATGGACTGGACTCTCACAGTATTATGTTGGATTCACTATGGACTGGACTCTCACTATTATGTTAGATCCACTATGGACTGGACTCTCACACTATTATGTTAGATCCACTATGGACTGGACTATCACACTATTATGTTAGATCCACTATGGACTGGACTCTCACACTATTATGTTGGATTCACTATGGACTGGACTCTCACTATTATGTTAGATCCACTATGGACTGGACTCTCACACTATTATTTTAGATCCACTATGGACTGGACTCTCACACTATTATGTTAGATCCACTATGGACTGGACTATCACACTATTATGTTAGATCCACTATGGACTGGACTCTCTCACTATTATGTTAGATCCTCTATGGACTGGACTCTCACTATTATGTTTGATCCACTATGGACTGGACTCTCACACTATTATGTTGGATTCACTATGGACTGGACTCTCACTATTATGTTAGATCCACTATGGACTGGACTCTCTCACTATTATGTTAGATCCTCTATGGACTGGACTCTCTCACTATTATGTTAGATCCTCTATGGACTGGACTCTCACACTATTATGTTAGATCCACTATGGACTGGACTCTCACACTATTATGTTAGATCCACTATGGACTGGACTCTCACAATATTATGTTAGATCCACTATGGACTGGACTCTCACACTATTATGTTAGATCCACTATGGACTGGACTCTCACAATATTATGTTAGATTCACTATGGACTGGACTCTCACTATTATGTTAGATCCACTATGGACTGGACTCTCACACTATTATGTTAGATCCACTATGGACTGGACTCTCTCACTATTATGTTAGATCCTCTATGGACTGGACTCTCACACTATTATGTTAGATCCACTATGGACTGGACTCTCACTATTATGCTAGATCCACTATGGACTGAACACTCTTTATTATGTTGGATCCACTATGGACTGGACTCTCACACTATTATGTTAAATCCACCAAGGATTGGACTCTCACACTATTTTCTTAGATCCACTATGGACTGGACTCTCACAATATTATGTTAAATCCACTATGGACTGGACTCTCACACTATTATGTTAAATCCACCAAGGACTGGACTCTCACACTATTATCTTAGATCCACTATGGACTGGACTCTCACATTGTTATGTTAAATCCACTATGGACTGGACTCTCACTATTATGTTAAATCTACTATGGACTGGACTCTCACACTATTATGTTAGATTCACTATGGACTGGACTCTCACTGTTTTGTTAGATCCACTATGGACTGGACTCTCACTATTATGTTAAATCTACTATGGACTGGACTCTCACACTATTATGTTAGATTCACTATGGACTGGACTCTCACTGTTTTGTTAGATCCACTATGGACTGGACTCTCACTATTATGTTAGATCCACTATGGACTGGACTCTCACACTATTATGTTAGATCCACTATGGACTGGACTCCCACACTATTATGTTAGATCCAGATTGCTAGACATTGAGGGACCACAGATGCCCCGGGACAGGCTGGAGCTCCAGCTTCCTTAAAGACTGTAAGTTTAACTGTCAAAGACAGATCCTGCCAACTGGACTTTGATATTAGTCTTGGTAGTCCTGCAGCCAGAGACACTGGACATGGTGCCAATGAGCAATAATGACCTGGTTAAACACTTGACTACTTTGCTGCTGCGTGTCTGGCAGACGTCACATTGTCAAGGAGGCTTCAAGGACCAGGAGTGAGGAAGTAGTCCCAGTCTGATGCTAGAAGTCTTATTCCCTGTGTTGTGGCCGTGTTTACACTGCTGAGAGTAAACACAGTAATCAGAGCGCCCGCGTATCGGCAAGACAAGAGCGAGTCAATATGTCGTCAAGGCGAGGGCCCTCCAACACAGACAAACAACAGACTATCTCCACGAAGAAGATCAGGGTTTATGTCATGTCGCCTGGCGGCACAGGAGTCACGCAAGTAAACCATGTCAAACATGATCCTGCTACCACGTTGGTG
>NC_084625.1:51301346-51331346 GCF_033978795.1 Nerophis ophidion | reverse complement strand
CCGACCAAGATCACTCAGTCGCTGGGACTTATTTAGGGAATAATGATCTATATGATACCGGACGAGGGGAAACCTAGCACGGAGCAAGAAGGAAAAACACGGGGCCGGATTCCTGCCATTTAATATGCCATTAAAGGCTCATTTGGACGGAGCCCCTGGCATGTGTGATGGAATTCTACTGTTCCTAGCCTTCAATGAAATTCCCCAAAGGCTTTGGACTGTAGGTGTGTGTTTGTACTGGACCTTGTGTGTGTGGCTTGTGAATGGTAGGCGTGTGTGTGAGGTATTTCAAGCCGGCAGAAGTTTAGTTTTCCATTGGGGTAAATCTACACCCTCCATCTCCTGCCACGTCTGACTGCCCTCTGTAGTCACAGATAACGCGGCGTTCACTAATAGACCCCCCCCCACCCCCGCCCCCGCCTCCCAACCCCCGGCCAATAGCGTGACGGTTGCCAGGCACGCCACTTCGGCTTTGACCGATCCCCATTGATCCACTGGCAGGAATTGTACCAAAGAATGTGCCAAGAGACAGGTTGTGTCTTGAAGAAAGTTCCGGGTCTCTTACAAACTGAAAATGTCAGGCAACTAGCGTATTCTTGGGACTATAAGGCACACTTAAAATCATTAAATTTTTTCTGGGACGACGTGGCGCAGTTGGGAGAGAGTGGCCGTACCAGCAACCTGAGGGTTTTCTGGTTCGATCTCCACCTTCTACCAACCTCGTCACGTCCGTTTTGTCCTTGAGCAAGACACCTCACCCTTGCTCCTGATGGGTCATGGTCAGGGCCTTGCATGGCAGCTCCCGCCATCAGTGTGTGAATGAGTGTAAAAATGGGTGAATGTGGAAATAGTTAAAGTACCAATTATTGTCACACACTCACACACTAGGTGTGGTGAAATGTGTCCTCTGCATTTGACCCATTCCCTTGATCACCCTCTGAGAAGTGAGGGGAGCAGTGGGCAGCAACAGTGCCGCGCCTGGGAATCATTCATGGTGTTTTAACCCCCAATTCCAACCCTTGATGCTGACTGCCAAGCAGGAAGGCAATGAGTCCCATTTTTTTATAGTCTTTGGTATGACTCGGCCGGGGTTTGAACTCACAACCTACCGATCTCAGGGCGGACACTCTAACCACTAAGCCACTGAGTAAGTTAGGTCAGTGTCAAAGCTTTTTGGGTACCTTGAAGGTACAAAAGCGCTATACAAGTGTAACCCATTTACCATTTCTAAAAACTCGACGGTGCGCCTAATGTACGGAATGCCTCCCTGAGCGCTGTTTCCCCTCAGCTGTGGTGATTGGCACCAGGCCACACCTGGTGTCAATCAGCCGTCTGCTATTTAGACCTGCCTTGCCCTCCGGTCAGTGCTGGAGTATTGTCGCTGTTTGCTGTAAGCTACTAGCTGTATGCTGCGGACTGTTGCTGTCTTCTGTTTGCTGTTTCCAGTTTACCTGTTTTCCTGGTCTCCTAGTTCCTGATTTGTGTTTTTCCTGCATTTTTTTGGACATTAAATCATGCTTTCCTGCACCAGGCCGGCCATCTCTGCATCTTGGGGTTCGTCACCACCATTACTTGACAATATATAATTTTGGTGTTGTTTACTTGGGTCATATGGCAGTCTACACATATCTCTTATATGTGACTGCCATCTACTGGTCACACTTAGCATTTCGCCATGTACCAAATAAAACAGCTTCGAGGTCGGTTAAAATTATTCCGTACATAAGGCGCACTGTCGAGTTTGGGAAAAGTTAAGGATTTTTAAGTGCGCCTTATAGTCCTAACAATACGGTAATTGCATTTGAAATGGTAAACTTCCACAATAATTTATTGTCATCACATCAGGGGTTGATTTAGTCTGAAGAGTATGGTTTATCGAACGCAAAGAAGACAGGTAATCACCTATAACCTACACACGGACTACCCGCCAATAACAACATCAGATGGCAACGCTCTGCGAGAGGTCAATGACTTCAAGTACTTGGGTTCCTGGATGAACTCCACAGAACAAGAACTTAAGGTCAGGAGGACCCTGAACGGTATGTCAAGAGTGTGGTACTCGAATCTCCCCGACACATAAAGCTGAGTCTATTCCACTGTGGAGTCAGTCCTCCTGAATGGCTGGACCCTGATAGCCACCCTGCAGAACTCCCTAGATGGGTGCTACACCAGAATGATACCAGCTTTTCTGAATGTGGACCAGAACATCCACATCACCAACAAGGACCTGTACGGGCAAACGCTGAGGTAACAGCTAGGAGGATGCGGCTGGTCGGCCGTTGCCACTGACATCGGGAGCTCCCGACCAGCAGGCTGGTCCTATGGGAACCAACGCACGGGCATCGATCACGAGGGCGTCCTGTTCTAACATACGTGGACATCCTGAAGAAAGATGCGGGAGCTAAAAAGCTCTTCGGAGCTGGCCGGGTGTATGGAGAACTGGAATGATTCTCTTATCTTACTGATAGGATGCAGTGTGTCTCCATAACAATGTGACCTCGGAATACGTTAAGGTAACGTGTGGAGTTCCCCAGGGTTCGGTCCTTGGCCCTGCACTCTTCAGCATCGACATGCTGCCGCTAGGTGACATCATACGCAAATACGGTGTTAGCTTTCACTGTTATGCTGATGACACCCAACTCTACATGCCCCTAAAGCTGACCAACACGCCGGATTGTAGTCTGCTGGAGGCGTGTCTTAATGAAATTAAACAATGGATGTCCGCTAACTTTTTGCAACTCAACGCCCAAAAAAACGGAAATGCTGATTATCGGTCCTGCTAGACACCGACCTTTATTTAATAATACAACTTTAACATTTGACAACCAAACAATTAAACAAGGCGACACGGTAAAGAATCTGGGTATTATCTTCCACCCAACTCTCTCCTTTGAGGCACACATTAAAAGCGTTACTGAAACGGCCTTTTTTCATCTCCGTAATATCGCTAAAATTCGCTCCATTCTGTCCACTAATGACGCTGAGATCATTATCCATGCGTTTGTTACGTCTCACCTCGACTACTGTAACGTATTATTTTCGGGTCTCCCCATGTCTAGCATTAAAAGATTACAGTTGGTACAAAATGCGGCTGCTAGACTTTTGACAAGAACAAGAAAGGTTGATCACATTACGCCTGTACTGTATATACCTTTATATACATATATACATACATATATACCTATACTGTATATACCTTTATATACATATATACATACATATATACCTATACTGTATATACCTTTATATACATATATACATACATATATACCTATACTGGCTCACCTGCACTGGCTTCCTGTGCACTTAAGATGTGACTTTAAGGTTTTACTACTTACGTATAAAATACTACACGGTCTAGCTCCATCCTATCTTGCCGATTGTATTGTACCATATGTCCCGGCAAGAAATCTGCGTTCAAAGGACTCCGGCTTATTAGTGATTCCCAAAGCCCAAAAAAAGTCTGCGGGCTATAGAGCGTTTTCCGTTCGGGCTCCAGTACTCTGGAATGCCCTCCCAGTAACAGTTCGAGATGCACCTCAGTAGAAGCATTTAAGCCTCACCTTAAAACTCATTTGTATACTCTAGCCTTTAAATAGACTCCCTTTTTTAGACCAGTTGATCTGCCGTTTCTTTTCTTTTTCCTCCTATGTCCCACTCTCCCTTGTGGAGGGGGTCCGGTCCGATCCGGTGGCCATGTACTGCTCGCCTGTGTATCGGCTGGGGACATCTCTGCGCTGCTGATCCGCCTCCGCTTGGGATGGTTTCCTGCTGGCTCCGCTGTGAACGGGACTCTCGCTGCTGTGTCGGATCCGCTTTGGACTGGACACTCGCGACGGTGTTGGATCCAATATGGATTGAACTTTCACAGTATCATGTTAGACCCGCTCGACATCCATTGCTTTCCTCCTGTCCATAGCTCGGTTGGTAGAGTGGCCGTGCCAGCAACTTGAGGGTTGGAGGTTCGATTCCCGCTTGTGCCATCCTAGTCACTGCCATTGTGTCCTTGGGCAAGACACTTTACCCACCTGCTCCCAGTGCCACCCACACTGGTTTAAATGTAACTTAGATATTGGGTGTCACTATGTAAAGCGCTTTGAGTCACTTGAGAAAAGCGCTATATAAATATAATTCACTTCACTTCACTCCAAGGTTCTCATAGTCATCATTGTCACCGACGTCCCACTGGGTGTGAGTTTTCCTTGCCCTTATGTGGGCCTACCGAGGATGTGGTAGTGGTTTGTGCAGCCCTTTGAGACACTAGTGATTTTGGGCTATATAAGTAAACATTGATTGATTGATTGATAAACAAAGTTCAGGTAAGCCATCTACGCAGCTCTCGCTGATTTCGAGGCCGGTCCTGGCACACCCCAGTTCGCTGCAGGCCGGCGGGCCACGCCCCCTCCATAGTTAGCTTCAGAATAACAATGTTATTACAAAAATAAGAGACCTGAGGACCACTAAGAGAGAGAGAGGCAATCATTTCTAGGTCAATCTGCTCACTAATGACTTGTAAAGGTTACGGGACAAAAAGAGACCAAACGGTAGTTTTGGGATGTTCCACTCAGCCTTGTTGTGTCTGGCTTGGTGAAGAAGCTGGCTGGGGGGAGTTCCTTGTCTACTGTGTGGTTTCTAGTCTGCAAATATGTGTGTGTGGGAGCTGCTGGGACTCATAACGGCATTATGAAGATCGCATTCCTCGACACAAGCGGCGTATCAAATAAAACACGAGGAGACGGGATGTGAGTGTGATTAACAGGCTGGGGAATAAGCGAGCAGCTGCACAGGACTCGAACAGCGTGTGCAGATGGAAGGGACATCAAGTGAAACATGCGAGCAAATCGTGGCTCCTTACCAGCGCGATAAACAAAGTTGGCCTCGGCCTCGGAGGAGGTCGGCGAGAGCAGCTCGTCGTCGTACTCGTTGGAGCTGAAGGAGCCCGAGTGGTTCCGCTTGCGAGCGTCCATGACGGCGTTGGCCACCATGACGTGGCGAAGCGAGTCGTTGAGATAGCGGTGCAGCAGGCTGCTCTTGTACTTGGGCGGGGACACGTAGTCGTCGGCCAGCGAGGCGGCGTCGGTGGGCGAGCGCAGGCCGGCTCCCATGGTCATGCCCATCATGGCCGAGCCCTCCTTCTTGATGACACTCTGGTACAGGGGCTTGGTCAGCTCCCCGGGGACACTCTGGCTCCTCTGAGGGTTGTCCCCATCTGGAAGCAGACATCAGTCAAGTGATACCAGTAGACTTTTTATCTTTGCACTCAATCTGTGTTTGGCACACAATTTAGGAGCCGCATCCTTTCAACGATACTCAAGAGTTTGAATGCGAACTGCAGTTAAATGTTTGAAGAGAAAATGTGATTTTTAGTGGGGTTATAACCCGAACTAAGGTGAGATAATGTCATCTCTCTCACTTTTGAGAGAAGAGGTGCTCAAACGGTCAGTTTTGATGTTCCAGGTTCTCATGACGGGAAAAAAAATCTCCTTCTTAAAGAGACCACTTCTGACCCACTGGATCAGGGGTGTCCAAACTTTGTGACCGGGGAGCCACTTAGACTCTCACACTATTATGTTAGATCCACTATGGACTGGACTCTCACTATTATGTTAGATCCACTATGGACTGGACTCTCACTATTATGTTAGATCCACTATGGACTGGACTCACTATTATGTTAGATCCACTATGGACTGGACTCACACTATTATGTTAGATCCACTATGGACTGGACTCTCACTATTATGTTAGATCCACTATAGACTGGACTCTCACTGTTATGTTAGATCCACTATGGACTGGACTCTCACTGTTATGTTAGATCCACTATGGACTGGATTCTCACTATTATGTTAGATCCACTATGGACTGGATTCTCACTATTATGTTAGATCCACTATGGACTGGACTCACTATTATGTTAGATCCACTATGGACTGGACTCTCACTATTATGTTAGATCCACTATGGACTGGACTCTTACACTATTATGTTAGATCCACTTTGGACTGGACTCTCACTATTATGTTAGATCCACTATGGACTGGACTCTCACTATTATGTTAGATCCAGTATGGACTGGACTCTCACTATTATGTTAGATCCACTATGGACTGGACTCTCACTATTATGTTAGATCCACTATGGACTGGACTCTTACACTATTATGTTAGATCCACTATGGACTGGACTCTCACTATTATGTTGGATCCACTATGGACTGGACTCTTACACTATTATGTTAGATCCACTATGGACTGGACTCTCACTATTATGTTAGATCCACTATGGACTGGACTCTCACTATTATGTTAGATCCACTATGGACTGGACTCTCACTATTATGTTAGATCCACTCAACATCCATTGCACTGGTCGACCAGGGGGCGGGGGTCCCCACACCTGCGGTCCCTTCCAAGGTTTCTCATTGTCCCATTGGGTTGAGTTTTTCCTTGCCCTGATGTGGGATCCGAGCTGAGGATGTCATTGTGGTTTGTGCAGCCCTTTGAGACACTCGTGATTTAGGGCTATATGAATAAACATCGACGGATGAAACATTGAAAGTCGCCGTGTTACTTTCCGAACACATCAGGCAGGTGAAACTAATGAGTCGTCATGGTAACCAAACAAGGGAGTGTAAACAGGAACTAAAATAACAAAGACCACAGATCCATGACAAAATACTACGTTGGTTCTTCTCAATGCTGTCGAGGCGACAAATATGTTTTGTCTTTCCAAATAAATCCTACGAAACGATTTAAAAGGCTTCGAGCCGAGCAGCAAAAACATTACGAAAGGCTCGGTGCTAACTTCCCTAGCGACTTTGGAGTTTCCAGAGCATTTTTTTACCGACTTTCCGTGCGTCTTTCATCAGGTGGAGGACTCGTTTTTAATTCGATGAGCTTAGCCGTGCACTTTCATGGTTGTTGTACGCTCTCCAAGTGCAGTGGATGGATTGGAAAGAGCCGAGCAGCACTTTGTGGTTTGTGCTCACATTTCTCAGCCGCCTCGCCAACGGAAATTCGACGTTAGTTGAAATTTATTAAGCCTTTCGTAATTTTTTTTCGAAGCCTTTTAAATAGGTTCGTAGGATTTATTTGGAAAGACAAAACATATTTGTCGCCTCGACAGCATTGAGAAGTACCAACGTAGTATTTTGTCATGATCTGTGGTCTTTGTTATTGTTGGACTCTTTTAGTTCCTGTTTACACTCCCTTGTTTGGTTACCATGACGACTCGTTAGTTTCACCTGCCTGATGTGTTCGGAAAGTAACACGGCGACTTTCAATGTTTATTTATATAGCCCGAAATCACGAGTGTCTCAAAGGGCTGCACAAACCACTATGACATCCTCAGGTCAGATCCCAAATCAGGGCAAGGAAAAACTCAACCCAATGGGACAATGAGAAACCTTGGAAGGGACCGCAGGTGTGGGGACCCCCGCCCCCTGGGCGACCAGTGCTATGGATGTTGAGTGGATCTAACATAATAGTGAGAGTCCAGTCCATAGTGGATCTAACATAATAGTGAGAGTCCAGTCCATAGTGGATCTAACATAATAGTGAGAGTCCAGTCCATAGTGGATCTAACATAATAGTGAGAGTCCAGTCCATAGTGGATCTAACATAATAGTGAGAGTCCAGTCCATAGTGGATCTAACATAATAGTGAGTCCAGTCCATAGTGGATCGAACATAATAGTGAGAGTCCAGTCCATAGTGGATCTAACATAATAGTGAGAGAGTCCAGTCCATAGTGCATCTAACATAATAGTGAGTCCAGTCCATAGTGGATCGAACATAATAGTGAGAGTCCAGTCCATAGTGGATCTAACATAATAGTGAGAGTCCAGTCCATAGTGGATCTAACATAATAGTGAGTCCAGTCCATAGTGGATCGAACATAATAGTGAGAGTCCAGTCCATAGTGGATCTAACATAATATTGTGAGAGTCCAGTCCATAGTGGATCTAACATAATAATGAGAGAGTCCAGTCCATAGTGTATCTAACATAATAGTGAGTGTCCAGTCCATAGTGGATCTAACATAATAGTGAGAGTCCAGTCCATAGTGGATCTAACATAATAGTGAGAGTCCAGTCCATAGTGGATCTAACATAATAGTGAGTCCAGTCCATAGTGGATCGAACATAATAGTGAGAGTCCAGTTCATAGTGGATCTAACATAATATTGTGAGAGTCCAGTCCATAGTGGATCTAACATAATAGTGAGTGTCCAGTCCATAGTGGATCTAACATAATAGTGAGAGTCCAGTCCATAGTGGATCTAACATAATAGTGAGTGTCCAGTCCATAGTGGATCTAACATAATAGTTACAGTGTCCAGTCCATAGTGGATCTAACATAATAGTCAGAGTCCAGTCCATAGTGGATCTAACATAATAGTGAGAGTCCAGTCCATAGTGGATCTAACATAATAGTGTGAGAGTCCAGTCCATAGTGGATCCAACATAATATTGTGAGAGTCCAGTCCATAGTGGATCTAACATAATAGTGAGAGTCCAGTCCATAGTGGATCTAACATAATAGTGTGAGAGTCCAGTCCATAGTGGATCTAACATGGACTGGACTCTCACTAACATAATAGTGAGAGTCCAGTCCTTAGTGGATCTAACATAATAGTGAGAGTCCAGTCCATAGTGGATCAAACATAATATTGTGAGAGTCCAGTCCATAGTGGATCTAACATAATAGTGAGAGTCCAGTCCATAGTGGATCTAACATAATAGTGAATGTCCAGTCCATAGTGGATCTAACATAATAGTGAGAGTCCAGTCCATAGTGGATCTAACATAATAGTGAGAGTCCAGTCCATAGTGGATCTAACATAATAGTGTGAGAGTCCAGTCCATAGTGGATCTAACATAATATTGTGAGAGTCCAGTCCATAGTGGATCTAACATAATAGTGAGAGTCCAGTCCATAGTGGATCTAACATAATAGTGTGAGAGTCCAGTCTTTAGTGGATCTAACATGGACTGGACTCTCACTAACATAATAGTGAGAGTCCAGTCCTTAGTGGATCTAACATAATAGTGAGAGTCCAGTCCATAGTGGATCTAACATAATAGTGAATGTCCAGTCCATAGTGGATCTAACATAATAGTGAGAGTCCAGTCCATAGTGGATCTAACATAATAGTGAGAGTCCAGTCCATAGTGGATCTAACATAATAGTGTGAGAGTCCAGTCCATAGTGGATCTAACATAATATTGTGAGAGTCCAGTCCATAGTGGATCTAACATAATAGTGAGAGTCCAGTCCATAGTGGATCTAACATAATAGTGTGAGAGTCCAGTCTTTAGTGGATCTAACATGGACTGGACTCTCACTAACATAATAGTGAGAGTCCAGTCCTTAGTGGATCTAACATAATAGTGAGAGTCCAGTCCATAGTGGATCTAACATAATAGTGTGAGAGTCCAGTATTTTCACTTCAATACAACAACTGCATTACTTTCACAATGCATTAGATTCTCAAAATAGTGTCTCCAAGGCGTCTTCTAACGCTTATCCGGCCGTGGGTCTCGGGGGCAGCAGCCAAAGGCGGACCCGACCAACGCTGCTTGCAGCTTTAATTCCACTTGTAATCACAGTGTTAAAAATAACGTTCAAAATATAAAATATTGTCATGCATTTTCATTTTCAAGAAGTTGGTAAGAAGCCATTTATTTATTATTGGTTAGTGTCGGACTTGTCCTCCTGGGGGTTCTTCAGACCACCAAGCACTGACATGAGAGCCAGTTTCAGGGTTACAATATTGTTTTATTTTTCAATAAGTCTCTCAGTTGCTTTCCAGCAATTGTCTTTTTCTCTTTCGTTATCGCTCGCGCTCTGGTTTCTAGCCCCAAGCCCGTCTCTCCTCCTGGCTCGCTGCTTATAACATAGCGACAGGTGATCGGATAAAAAGGCCCAGGTGGGCCTTCTACGCATCTGTCGCTGAATTCGAGGCCTGTCCTGGCAACAGCCTGCTTTGCTGCAGGCTCGCAGGCCACGCCCCCTCCACAGTTAGCTTCAGAATAACAATGTTATTACCAAGCATAAGAGACCTCTCTAGAAATGTTGGTCTTTCTTAAAAATGCACGCGTTTTGTTGTGTTCAGTGTTAAAAAAAATAATTATATGGCTCTTACAGAAATACATTTTAAATAATTTGGCTTCTTGGCTCTCTCAGCAGTATGGGGTATCGGACTGTCTTATTGTGGCGGTCCACTCCCTGTATGATCAGTGCCAGACCTTGGTCCGCATTGCCGGCAGTAAGTCGAACACATTTCCAGTGAGGGTTGGACTCCGCCAAGGCTGTCCTTTGTCACCGATTCTGTTCATAACTTTTATGGACAGAATTTCTAGGCGCAGTCAAGGCGTTGAGAGGTTCCGGTTTGGTGACCGCAGGATTAGGTCTCTGCTTTTTGCAGACGATGTGGTCCTGATGGCTTCATCTGACCAGGATCTTCAGCTCTCGCTGGATCGGTTCGCAGCCGAGTGTGAAGCGACCGGAATGAGAATCAGCCCCTCCAAGTCCGAGTCCATGGTTCTCGCCCGGAAAAGGGTGGAATGCCATCTCCGGGTTAGGGAGGAGACCCTGCCCCAAGTGGAGGAGTTCAAGTACCTAGGAGTCTTGTTCACGAGTGAGGGAAGAGTGGATCGTGAGATCGACAGGCGGATCGGTGCGGCGTCTTCAGTAATGCGGACGTTGTACCGATCCGTTGTGGTGAAGAAGGAGCTGAGCCGGAAGGCAAAGCTCTCGATTTACCGATCGATCTACGTTCCCATCCTCACCTATGGTTATGAGCTTTGGGTCATGACCGAAAGGATAAGATCACGGGTACAAGCGGCCCAAATGAGTTTGGGTCTCTCCCTTAGAGATAGGGTGAGAAGCTCTGCCATCCGGGAGGACTCAAAGTAAAGCCGCTGCTCCTCCACATGGAGAGGAGCCAGATGAGGTGGTTCGGGCATCTGGTCAGGATGCCACCCGAACGCCTCCCTAGGGAGGTGTTTAGGGCACGTCCAACCGGTAGGAGGCCACGGGGAAGACCCAGGACACGTTTGGAAGACTATGTCTCCCGGCTGGCCTGGGAACGCCTCGGGATCCCCCGGGAAGAGCTAGACGAAGTGGCTGGGGAGAGGGAAGTCTGGGTTTCCCTGCTTAGGCTGTTGCCCCCGCGACCCGACCTCGGATAAGCGGAAGATGTTGGATGATGGATGGCTCTCTCAGCAAAAAGGTTCCCGACCCCTGACCTAGGAACTCCGAAATTATCATCAGCCAGTTTTGACCAAAATTGAGTTACAGGGTTTTGCCTTTGGACGGGAGACCTCTGGGATGTTCCAAATAAGTGTTTGATGAGCATTCCTCAACTTTATCAGTATTTATTGCCACCTTTCCCAACTTTTTTGTCACGTGTTGCTGGCATCAAATTCTAAAGTTAAAGATTTGCAAAAAAAAAATGTTTATCCATAGGTTCCCAATCCCTGATTTAGTCGTTATATTTTATACTCTTTATACTTTGGGGCGGTATAGCTCGGTTGGTAGAGCGGCTGTGCCAGGAACTTGAGGGTTACAGGTTCGATCCCCGCCTCTGCCAACCTATAGTCACTGCCGTTGTGTCCTTGGGCAAGGCACTTTACCCACCTGCTCCCAGTGCCACCCACACTGGTTTAAATGTAACTTAGATATTGGGTTTTTACTATGGAGAAAGGCGCTATATAAATGTAATTCACTTCACTTTATGAGTTTGAACATCAAATATGTTGTCTTTGTAGCATATTCAACTGAATATGGGTTGAAAAGGATTTGCAAATCATTGTATTCTGTTTATATTTACATCTAACACAATTTCCCAACTTATATGGAAACGGGGTTTGTAAAAGTACGATTCGGTTCCCGTACCTTTTGTTAGTGAAACGTTTTTCATGTCCTAGCAGTGTAATAAAACATGTTTTCTTTCCTTCTGAAACGTGCGAGTCGAGCTCCAAAACCATGTTGGGGTCAGCGAGGTCATCCGTCCACATAAATAGCTTCTGGAGCAAAAGCAGGGTCGGCCTTTTCAGCGTACGGGTCAAATGTGGGATTAAGCCGCGGAGAAGTTGACAACCATAATGTGACAGAGGCGAAGAGTGTGTGAGATCCAGCGAGCCACTGCTTGCACAATGGCATGTGGCGCACACAATGCAAACAACATTCTTCTCCCGCCGCACGCTCAGCCTCTAAAGCCTTCCAAAAAAAAATAATTCAAGATTCCTGACGCCGCAGCGTTCTTGCTCCCCGCTCTAGCTCTCACCGGGCCAGTGTGTATGTTTGTTGTCCATGTATTTAGTCCCCGTGGCCAGGAAGCAGCGTGCGTTTGCAGTAAATACAGAGCTGGGAAGAGAGGCAGTCCTTCCCAATTGCAGACTGAGGTTGGCTCAGCAGGGTGTCTTAATGACTGAGACGCTGAAGCCTGAGACTCTCTTAGCTGGGTCCTTGCACCTCCAAAACCCTCAAATCTAGACTCCAAACATCCCAGAATAAGCTAGTCCGGTTACTTTTAGAGCTCCACCCCAGATCACACCTCAATCCAACCCACTTCTCCAAAGTGGGCTGGCTCAGGGTGGAGGACAGAGTAAAACAACTTGCACTGAGCCTGGTCTATAAAATCCGCTACACCTCCTTGATACCGAAGTACATGTCAAACTACTTCCTTAACCGCCATAACCACAACATCAGGGGGAGCTCCACAAACCACGTTAAACCCAGATTCCGATCTTACAAAGGTCTTAACTCAGGGGTGCCCACACTTTTTCTGGAGGCGAGCTACTTTTCAATTGACCAACTCGAGGGGATCTACCTCATTTATATATATCATTTATATTTATTTATTTATGAAAGAGACATTTTTGTAAACAAGTTAAATGTGTTTAATGATAATACAAGCATGTGTAACACATATAGATGTCTTTCTTCCACAAAGACAAGAATATAAGTTGGTGTATTACCTGATTCTGATGACTCGCATTGATTGGAATCAGACAGTAATGATGATAACGCCCACATTTTCAAATGGAGGAGAAAAAAAGTTGTCCTTTCTGTACAATACCACATGAAAGTGGTTGGTTTTTGGCATCTAATTCATCCAGCTTCCATACACTTTACAAGAAAAACATTGGCGGCAAATTCCGTAGCTTGCTTGATTGACATTCACGGCACCCGAGGGTCTTGTGAGATGACGCTGGCTGCTGCCAGTTCATTATTATGAAAAAATGACAGAGAGGAAGGCGAGGAACACTTTTTATTTCAACAGACTTTCACGCCGTCCCTTCCGTCAAAACTCTAAAGGCCGACTGCGCATTTCCTATCTTCACAATAAAAGCCCTGCTTCATGCTGCCTGCGCTAACAAAATAAGAGTCTCGGAAAGCTGGCGTGCACAAGTGATGTGCACGCCAGCTTTCTGAGGGATCGCTTGTGCACGCCAGTTTTCCGAGACTCTGTATTTAGTTAGCGCAGGCAGCATGAAGCAGGGCTTTTATTGTGAAGATAGGAAATGTGCAGTCGGCCTTTAGAGTTTCGACGGAAGGTACGGCGCGAGAGTCTGTTGAAATAAAAAGTGTTTCCCGCCTTCCTCTCGGTCATATTTTCATAATAATGATCTTGCAGCAGCCAGCGTCATCTCACAAGACCCTCCGGTACCGTGAATGTCATTTAAGTGACGTCTTGGTGAAGATTGATGATCACTCATTTTTAGGTCTATTTTTTTTAAAAGCCTGGCTGGAGATCGACTGACACACCCCCCGCGGTCGACTGGTAGCTCGCGATCGACGTAATGGGCACCCCTGTCTTAACTCATTCTCTTTCTATGCCACATCAATGTGGAATGCACTCCCAACAGGTATAAAAGTAAGTGCATCTCTATATTCCTTCAAAAGCGCTCTAAAACAACACCTCCAGGCAACTTCAACACTTTACTAATACCCTCCTCCATTCACATCCCATCTCCCCGGATTATAAACAACTCAAATGTACTTCTAATGTATATACTTGTTCTTATGCTATGTGAACTCACTATGTTCTCTGCTGGCTGTACATATCCTACTAAGTAAGACTTGCACTGTTTTAGGGATGCACCGATTAATCGGTAACCGAATATATTCGGCCGAATATGGCCAAAAAAGACACATTCGGCCTTCGGTGGAATGAGTTAAAAACAAGGCCAAATAGTGGCGTGTGACGCAATTTTTGGACGCGGTGACGTTGGGATATGTTGTGTACCTGTATAAGTGTATGAGGTTACATGCACACACTTATTGAGATTTAGTGGGGCCTCTGTTTACATTATTAGCCTGTTGTGTAGGCTACCTGTATAAGTGTATGAGGTTACAAGCACACACTTATTGAGATTTACTTGAGCCTCTGTTTACATTATTAGCCTGTTGTGTAGGCTACCTGTATAAGTGTATGAGGTTACAAGCACACACTTATTGAGATTTAGTGGGGCCTCTGTTTACATTATTAGCCTGTTGTGTAGGCTACCTGTATAAGTGTATGAGGTTACAAGCACACACTTATTGAGATTTACTTGAGCCTCTGTTTACATTATTAGCCTGTTGTGTAGGCTACCTGTATAAGTGTATGAGGTTACAAGCACACACTTTATTGAGATTTACTTGAGCCTTCTGTTTACATTATTAGCCTGTTGTGTAGGCTACTGTATAAGTGTATGAGGTTACAAGCACACACTTATTGAGATTTAGTGGGGCCTCTGTTTACATTATTAGCCTGTTGTGTAGGCTACCTGTATAAGTGTATGAGGTTACAAGCACACACTTATTGAGATTTAGTGGGGCCTCTGTTTACATTATTAGCCTGTTGTGTAGGCTACCTGTATAAGTGTATGAGGTTACATGCACACACTTAATTGAGATTTACTTGAGCCTTCTGTTTACATTATTAGCCTGTTGTGTAGGCTACCTGTATAAGTGTATGAGGTTACAAGCACACACTTATTGAGATTTACTGGGGCCTCTGTTTACATTATTAGCCTGTTGTGTAGGCTACCTGTATAAGTGTATGAGGTTACATGCACACACTTAATTGAGATTTACTTAAGCCTTCTGTTTACATTATTAGCCTGTTGTGTAGGCTACCTGTATAAGTGTATGAGGTTACAAGCACACACTTTATTGAGATTTACTTGAGCCTTCTGTTTACATTATTAGCCTGTTGTGTAGGCTACCTGTATAAGTGTATGAGGTTACAAGCACACACTTATTGAGATTTAGTGGGGCCTCTGTTTACATTATTAGCCTGTTGTGTAGGCTACCTGTATAAGTGTATGAGGTTACAAGCACACACCTATTGAGATTTACTTAAGCCTTCTGTTTACATTATTAGCATATCTACTGTGGCTAAGCAGACTTTTGCCAAAATAACAATAATTCATTTGTTGTGGGTTTATCCACTTTAATGCACTTTTTTTTTTTTTGAATGCATGTTTTGTTTGAAGGCCTAATATAAATGAAAAACTTTGTGCTTTTTTTGAAAAGCAAAGGCTACTGGAATATTTAAAAAATGTCTTTATTCAATAAAAATTGAAAAACATGTCCAAATATTTATTCTAGGCTATTTATGCAATATCAAAAAAATTATGAAAAACTGCATTCATTATTCGGTTTTCGGCCTTCGGCCAAGCGTTTAATTTTTATTGGGCTTCGGCCACCAATTTTCGTTTCGGTGCATCCCTACACTGTTTCAATGTCCACATTTCTCTGTTGATGCAATTGTTGATGACTGAAGTTCTGATATCAACCAAAGCTCCTCATCCCACCCCCCGGATTGTAAATAATGTAAATAATTCAATGTACATACTATGATGATTAACTTGTGTGATGAGTGTATTATGTTGATATTTGTACCATGAATTGATTAACGTGGACCCCGACTTAAACAAGTTGAAAAACTTATTGGGGTGTTACCATTTAGTGGTCAATTGTACGGAATATGTACTGAGCTGTGCAATCTACGAATAAAAGTATCAATCAATCAATCAAAAAACACCATATCTACCATATTACATGTAGCATCAATCCGCGTAGCATTATTCCATCCGTCCGTCCATTTTGTACCACTTGTCCCTTTCCATCTACACTTCCTTAAGCATTCATTTATTCTGTTGTTTCTTGCCAGCAAAGCTGCTCAATTAGCTATTGAGCTATTGCTCTCTGTGTAACATGTTTAGTAGGGCTGCGAATCTTTGGGTGTCCTACGATTCCATTCAATATCGATTCTTAGGGTCGCGATTAGATTATATATGGATTTTTTCTCGATTCAACGCGATTATCGATTCAAAAACAATATTTTTCCGATTCAAAAGGATTCTGTATTCATTCAAGACATAGATTTCAGCAGGATTACCCCAGTCTGCTGACATGCTAACAGAGTAGTAGATTTAAAAAAAATATATATATATTTTTAATTGTTTTATCAACTGATTGCAATAATGTAAATTTTTTTTTAGCTATTAAACGAACCACAAATATGGCATATTTTATCTTTGTGAAAACATTGGACACAGTGTGTTGTCCAGCTTATGAGATGCCATGCAAGTGTAAGCCACTGTGACACTTTTGTTCTTTTTTAAATTTTTATAAATATCCAATGATAATGTCAATGAGGGATTTTTAATCACTGCTATGTTGAAATTATAACTAATATTGATACTGTCGTCATTTTTGTTTCACTACTTTTGGTTTGTTCTGTCGTGTTTGTGTCTCGTTGCTGGGTCAGGTTCGGTTTTGGAATTGGATTGCATTGTTATGGTATTGCTGTGTATTGTTGTGTTGGATTGATAAAACAAATAAATAAATCGATTAAAAAAAAATTAGAATCGATTCTGAGTCGCACAACGCGAGAATCGCGATTCGTATTCGAATATACTCTTTCCCACACCCCTAATGTTTAGCGTTGTCGTATTACTTGAAAACGATACATAAGATATAAACTTAGAAATGCACTTAATTTGCCACAATGGGCGTCATTATTATGACTTAAAGGTTCATCTAATTTATTTTGTTGGTTCTAGCCAGCTAAGCTGATAACTTGGTTATTAAGCTGTTGCTCTCTGTGTAACATGTTTAGCATCGCCCTGATACTTGATAATATCTGATAACGATACTTAAGGTATTAACTTAGAAATACACTTAATTTTCCATAATGGAAGTGATTCGTATTTACTTAAAGGTTCATCTCATGTAGTTTGTTGTTTCTAACCAGCTAGGCTGATAACTTAGCTATTGAGCTATTGCTCTCTGTGTAACATGTTTAGCATTGTCCTAATACTTGATATCTGATAATGATACTTAAGGTATACGCTTAGAAATGCACTTAATTTGCCACAATGGGCGTCATTATTATTACTTAAAGGTTCATCTAATTTATTTTGTTGGTTCTAGCCAGCTAAGCTGATAACTTGGTTATTGAGCTGTTGCGCTCTGTGTAACATGTTTAGCATCGCTCTGATACTTGCTAATATCTGATAATGATACTTAAGGTATTAACTTAGAAATACACTTAATTTTCCATAATGGAAGTGATTCTTATTTACTTAAAGGTTCATCTCATGTATTTTGTTGTTTCTAACCAGCTAGGCTGATAACTTAGCTTTTGAGCTACGGCTCTCTGTGTAACATGTTTAGCATCGCTCTGATACTTGATAATATCTGATAATGATACTTAAGCTATTAACTTAGAAATACACTTAATTTGCCATAATGGAAGTGATTATTAGTCATTTAAATGTTCATCTCATTTATTTTTTTGGTTCTAGCCAGCTAAGTTGATAACTTAGCTATTGAGTTATTGTTCTCTGTGTAACATGTTTAGCATCATCCTAATACTTAATATCTGTTAATGATACTTACGATATTAACTTAGAAACGCACTTAATTTTCCATAATGGAAGTGATTTATAGTAACTTAAAGGTTAATCTCATTTATTTTGTTGTTTCTAGTCAGCAAAGCTGCTCAATTAGCTATTGAGTTATTGCTCTCTGTGTAACATGTTTAGCATCGTCCTAACACTTAATATCTGTTAATGATACTTACGATATTAACTTAGAAACGCACTTAATTTGCCACAATGGAAGTGATCATTATTAACTTAAAGGTTAATCTCATTTTAATCAAAAGCCATCAATCGGCAATGATCGATCAGGGACTTTTTCAAGAAAATTGCCAATGGATATTAGTGATGTGCAATGCGTGTATCATTTGGTGACAATCAAAAAATTTGAAATTTTTCGCAAAGTTTGTGTATTCCAGTAAATGGATTGACAAGGTGAAACTAATATATGATGGAGGCTCATACATGCAAATCAAGATATTTCGAGCCTTCTTTTGATATCATCTTGGGTTCCCACCGGGTACTCCGGCTTCCTCCCACCTTCAAAGACATGCACCTGGGGATAGGCCCCTCCCACTCCCAAAGACATGCACCTGGGGATAGTCCCCTCCCACTTCCAAAGACATGCACCTGAGGAAAGGCCCCTCCCACCTCCAAAGACATGCACCTGGGGATAGGCCCCTCCCACTTTCAAAGACATGCACCTGGGGATAGGCCACTCCCACTTCCAAAGACATTCACCTGGGCATAGGCCCCTCCCACCTTCAAAGACATGCACCTGGGGATAGGCCCCTCCCACTCCCAAAGACATGCACCTGGGGATAGGCCTCTCCCACTTCCAAAGACATGCACCTGGGGATAGGCCCCTCCCACTTCCAAAGACATGCACCTGGGGATAGGCCCCTCCCACTTCCAAAGACATGCACCTGGGGATAGGCCCCTCCCACTTACAAAGACATGCACCTGGGGATAGGCCCCTCCCACTCCCAAAGACATGCACCTGGGGATAGGCCCCTCCCACTTCCAAAGACATGCATCTGGTGATAGGCCCCTCCCATCTCCAAAGACATGCACCTGGGGATAGGCTCCTCCCACTTCCAAAGACATGCACCTGTTGATTGGCAACACTAAATAATCCCTAGTGTGTGAATGTGAGTGTGAATGTTGTCTGTCTATCTGT
The DNA here is from genome assembly GCF_033978795.1 of Nerophis ophidion. NCBI lineage: Eukaryota > Metazoa > Chordata > Actinopteri > Syngnathiformes > Syngnathidae > Nerophis > Nerophis ophidion. The sequence continues at coordinate 51,312,280 of NC_084625.1, read as the reverse complement.
GTTGGCCCTGCGATGAGGTGGCAACTTGTCCAGGGTGTACCCCGCCTCCGCCCGATTGTAGCTGAGATAGGCTCCAGCACCCCCTGCGACCCCAAAAGGGACAAGCGGTAGAAAATAAATAGATGAATGGATGACCTTTCAGCCTTTGAATTGAAAATCTCAAAATCCTGCAGTGTCAAAAACTGTAAGCCATGATCATCAAAATGATAAATAATGATTTTATATCATATTAGTTTAGACTTCTGCGCAATATTCTATTTTTTTGTTTTACCTGTGATGTTTTGATATTGCTGTGTGACATGTGGCAGTATTGACTTCATGTATAGACATGGAGTTGTCCTGTTGTTTACTCAATATGTGATTGCTAATTAGTGTTTTCTGAACCTGTTTAGGTTTGTTCACCTTCCTGGCATGATGGCGAGCTACCAACCCACCACTTCACGGTAGGAGACAGTGATTTGTCACTTCTTGGACTTGATCCATTTATTCTTTCTCCTTTTCCCTTTGAACTCTAAACACAAACCTTTTGTACTGAACTGACTAAATTGTGTTTATTGTGCGTACTTAATTATCTATATGTTCTTATTAATAATGTCGGTCTCTATAGTAGTTTCTTGCTCAGCTGCATTGTTGTAGTCGTTATTCACACATTTAGAGTCCGTAGCATGTTTGCCAATATTCACTAAGCCAGTGTCCGTGGGAGATTACGTCATTTCACCTAATTGAGTTAAAAATATTTTTTGCACACAAGTACCGTATTTTCCGCACTATAAGTCCATTTGGAACGCACCATATCTTCTAGCATGTTAACATTTTTATAATATTATTTTAGTTAATTTTATTTGTATAAACCTAAAATATGGCTTTCCATACTTGGCGCCATCTCGGAAGTACGTTAACTGTTTTATGCCAATATTTTATGCTAGCTTTTTCAGCTAATTATATTTGTTAAAACCTAAAAAGTAAATACGTCCGATAATGGCTTTTTTGCTGATATCCGATATTCCGATATTGTCCAAGTCTTATCTTAATTACCGATTTCGATATCAACCGATACATACAGTCGTGGAATGAACACATTATTTTACCTCATTTTGTTGTGATGCCCCACTGGATACATCAAACAATGTAACAAGGTTTTCCAAAATAAGTCAACTCAAGTTATGGAAAAATATGCCAACATGGCACTGCCATATTATTATTGAAGTCACAAAGTGCATTATGTTTTTTAACATGCCTCAAAACAGCAGCTTGGAATTTGGGACATGCTCTCCCTGAGAGAGCATGAGGAGGTTGAAGTGGGCGGGGTTGAGGTGGGTGGGTAGGAGGTGCCGGGGGTGTATATTGTTGCGTCCCGGAAGAGTTAGTGCTGCAAAGGGTTCTGGATATTTGTTCTGTTATGTTACGGTGCGGATGTTCTCCCGAAATGTTTGTCATTCTCGTTTGGTGTGGGTTGACAGTGTGGCACATATTTGTAACAGTCTTAAAGTTGTTTATACGGCCACCCTCAGTGTGACCTGTATGGCTGTTGACCAAGTATGCCTTGCATTCACTCGTGTGTGTGTGTGAAAAGCCGTAGATATTATGTGATTGGGCCAGCACGCAAAGGTTTTTTGGCGCTACACCACATACGTGTACACAGCGGCGTTTTAAAAAGTCATTCATTTTACTTTTTGAAACCGATAACATGGCTTTTGTTACTTGACACCATCTTAGTAATATACTAACTTTTCTTATGTTATCATTCTAACATTAGCGTGTTAATTTTGATCATTTGAGGACGGCGTGGCGCAGTGCAAGAGTGGTTGTGTGCAACCCGAGGGTCCCTTGTTCAATCCCCACCTCGTACCAACCTCGTCACGTCCGTTGTGTCCTGAGCAAGACACTTCACCCTTGCTCCTGATGGATCCTGGTTAGCGCCTTGCATGGCTAACCACCGCTAACCAGCATCCATCAGGATGGTGGATGCTGGTTAGCGCCTTGCATGGCAGCTCCCTCCATCAGTGTGTGAATGTGTGTGTGAATGGGTAAATGTGGAAGTAGTGTCAAAGCGCTTTGAGTACCCTGAAGGTAGAAAAGCGCTATACAAGTACAACCCATTTATTATTTATCATTTATAAGGCGCACCTAAAAACCTAAAATTTTCTCAAAAGCTGACAGTGCGCCTTATAATCCGGTGCGCCTTATATATGGACCAATATTGAGCCACAACAGGTCTCGCAACTACGGTAAGCAGCCGCCGACCTAATTTTCCCCCGTAGAAGAAGAAGTATTTGTTACGACTGGTTGGCATGGTGATGCCAAATTGGTCCCTTCGTGGATGCGTCGGCATGAACACAGCAACGGTAAGTGTAAATGATTTATTACACTTAACAAAAACAGACTATGAACAAAAACACTGGAGCTAACAGACAAAAATAAACCAAGGGCGCTGGCATGAAAGCTAGGAATAGAAAATACAAAAACTATACTTGGCACGAAGCACACAAAAGAGTAAATAAAAAAAACATTCAGCATGAAAGCTGGAATATCGAGTGGCTTAGCCTAAGAGCTAGCGAGAAAATACATACGGGTAGAAGACAGTCGTGAATGTTGCTGGAAGGCAAATTAAGAGTACCAGAAAGAATGACGAAAAGGGACGGGCTTAAATAGGTGAGTAATCAAAAGTGACAGGTGTGCAGAAACCGTGATTAGCAGGTGGGATCAATGAGGAACCATGGTGACTGACTAAACAGGAAGTAAGAGTGTAGAACAGTGATACAACAACTGGAAGTATGAAACATATGTGGTGATCCAAGTAGCGGATCGCAACAGTATTCGCCCAACCGTTTGATTCGGACACTGAAGAAGAAGAATTTAAGGGATTTGTGGATGAGGAATAACTTAATAAAGTGAGCTTTACATGTTTATTTTGTATGTTGTGTTGTGTGTAAGGGTGTAACGGTACGTGGATTTGTATCGAACCGTTTCGGTACGGGGGTTTTGGTTCGGCACGCGGGCATACCGAACGAGTTCGGAAGCAGAAGTCTTCACAAGCTGCTCTGCTTTCTGCCTCTGTCTCTGCCTCATTGTCCCGCCCACACAACCATCTGATTGGTTACATACAAAGCCAATCAGCAGTGCGTATTCAGACTTCAGAGCGATGTAGTCAATGCTTCAGCATCGAGCAGAGATATTCGTTTAGCAGGGCAGGAGCGGACTCTCCCCAAATTATACTAAACACTTCCCAGTCACAACTATTACAAACGGAGTCCAACCCTCACTGGAAATGTGTTCGACTTACTGCCGGCAATGCGGACCAAGCTCTGGCACTGATCATACAGGGAGCGGACCGCCACAATAAGACAGTCCGATACCCCATACTCTCTGAGCACTCCCCACAGGACTTCCCGAGGGACACGGTCCAATGCCTTCTCCAAGTCCACAAAGCACATGTAGACTGGTTGGGCAAACTCCCATGCACCCTCAAGAACCCTGCCGAGAGTATAGAGCTGGTCCACAGTTCCACGACCAGGACGAAAACCACACTGTTCCTCCTGAATCCGAGGTTCGACTATCCGGCGTAGCCTCCTCTCCAGTACACCTGAATAAACCTTACCTCAGCCTTCCCACAACTTAGTCTGGATCGCAAAAACGAAGCAAGGTGTGGGGAATAACTCAATGCCTCGGGAAAATCTGGACGAAGTGGCTGGGGAGAGGGAAGTCTGGGCTTCTCTGCTCAGACCTCGGATAAGCGGAAAAAGATGGATCTACTTAGACCCATTGCCTTCAGGGGAATGCACAAAATGTAGGGATAGGGCTAAAAAGTAGGGTGAGGGGGTGTATTGGGATTGGGCCCAAGTACAGAATCCCTGGTCCCCGTCGGCAAAAAGGCTGCTTTGGTCAATGCAAGGCCCCTGAGAGCGGGGAGTGTGTGGATGTCGTACCGTCTGAGCAGCTGTCGTCGCTGCTGACGCTCAGTCTCTCGGCGTTGCCTTGCACGTACTTGTTGTACAGCTTGATTCTGAGCGCCCAGCTCAGGTCGGGCTGCCTCACCGTGTTCTTCAGGCGTCTCCTGGCGTTGGCGAACCAATTAGAAACCTAGACGAGCAAACAGAGGTAGATACAGCGTTATTGTTTAGACCTTTTTGACCTCGGGGGGCCCAACTTTTCCACAACAAATCACTCCAATAATACCACTGAATTAATCATCTTATTCATCTACTTGGTTTACTCAGCACCTCCAAGTCCGAGTCCGTGATTCTCGCCCGGAAAAGGGTGGAGTGCCATCTCCGGGTTGGGTAGGAGACCCTGCCCCAAGTGCAGGAGTTCAAGTCTTGTTCACGAGTGAGGGAAAAGTGGACTGTGAGATGGTGCGGCGTCTTCAGTAATGCGGACGCTGTATCGATCCGTTGTGGTGAAGAAAGAGCTGAGCCGGAAGGCAAAGCTCTCAATTTACCGGTCGATCTACATTCAATTCACCTATGGTCATGAGCTTTGGGTTATGACCGAAACGATAAGATCACAGCGGAGTTTCCTCCGCCAGGTGGCAGGGCTCTCCCTTAGAGAGAGGGTGAGAAGCTCCGTCATCCGGGGGGATTTCAAAGTAAACAAGAGGAGTCAGTTGAGGTGGTTGCAGCCAGTAGCACCGCCTATGAAGGAGCATAGGTATGGGCAGCGTCTGTGACATTTAATTTGCAGGAATGTAGTGAGTTAAGGGTTGAATTGTCCGTCCTGGTTCTATTCTCCGTCACCATCTTTTTTTTTGGACATTAATACTTGCCGTAATTTTGAAGCAATCCATGATGGGATTCCAGATGTTGTGTGTCAGTGTATTAACGTGGCGGCTGGAATAAACACCCGCTGAGAAATAGCTCTGTCCCTGCCTACTTTTTTTCCCAAGATGGCGCTGCTGTAGTGGCTGCTGTAGGCAGGAGCTCTGTGCTCTTGTGTCATCCTTTTGTGTTTCCCTCTTGTTTTCATGTCTTATTATATTTCTTTGCCTTTTGGTCCGGGACCCTTTGGGACTGTGTGACAAGGGGGTGGCACTTTCGTGACCTCTGTGGTGCTTTTTTTGTGGACTTCTGGATCTGCCTCCCGGGAGCCTTTTGGCCATGGAGACCAGCTGCAGGGTCTCTGCCACACCGGAGTCGGTTTGGAGGGACTGGAGGAGATGCGGATGAGGGGACAGGACTGCGGAGCTAGCACTGAGCTACTGGGACGGAGAGGCTTCGTGGTGTCTTGGCTGGGTGAGCAGGTGTCGGACACCTCAGTCACCTTGGACGTATCCTCGCTCATCCATGCGGACTGGACACTGGCCGAAAGTGGAGTCGGCTGTCTTGGTTGCTTTGTTGGGTCTGCTCCTGTCTCTGGCCATGCTCCCTCCACCCCAGCGGCCACCACAGTGGATATGTTTCTTTTACTTTTTATTCATAGCTGTATGTAGAAGTGTCTGCTTGTATCTGCTGCTTTAATGTCTTTAATGTCCTATGAGTTCTTTGATGTTTGATGTTTCCCTCTTACACACATGGAAGAGGGATGTGTACTATGGCTATGAGTTGTTTTTTTTCCCTTGGCCTCAGTCTGCACCTCCTCTCCAGGGCCCAGGCTAAGACCGATTTTTTCATTTTATTTAATCTTCTATTTTTTTCTCCCTCCCCCCTCCTTGTTTACCTGTATCTCATCTTTTTTTGTAAGGGGCGCTGGAAGCTGGCAGACCCGTCAGCGATCCTGTTCTGTCTCCCTGTAATGTTTGTCTAAACTTGAATGGGATTGTGCTGAAAATTTTAATTTTCCTGACGGAATAAATAAAGTACTATCTACTTTATGGATAACGGAGACATATATAATAATCTCCTTCTTGTTGTGTGTGCAGTTGTGCACTCTCTTAAAGCCATAGATTTTATAACGTGGCTCCATATAAACGCTGTTTATATGGAGGAAAAGTGGACGTGAGGACAGGCTGGAAATCGGGAGAATGGTTGTTTTCGGGAGAGGCACTGAAAATCGGGAATATTCCGGAAAATTCGAGAGTGTTGGCAAGTATGTATTACCCCCGAGTACCACTGCGGCCCATACAGACTACAGCTTAGAACAGTTTTTGACAGTTTTTCCTGTGGACGGGACTCTCGCTGCTGTCTTGGATCCGCTTGAACTGAACTCTCACGGCTGTGTTGGAGCCACTATGGATTGAACTTTCACAGTATCATGTTAGACCCGCTCGACATCCATTGCTTTCGGTCCCCTAGAGGGTGGGGGGGGGTTGCCCACATCTGAGGTCCTCTCCAAGGTTTCTCATAGTCAGCATTGTCACTGGCGTCCCACTGGGTGTGAGTTTTCCTTGCCCTTTAGTGGGTTCTTCCGAGGATGTTGTAGTCGTAATGGTTTGTGCAGTCCTTTGAGACATTTGTGATTTGGGGCTATATAAATAAACATTGATTGATTGATTGATTGATGGCTCTGGAGGACCTATGGTTAGGAAACACTAGTTTGGACTCTCTTGTACAATCATTTCAATGAAATAGTCCGCACTGAACATGGTCAATTGACATTCTTCTCCTTTTGTACACCACTGTTAAGATTTAGGATCCTTCAGGATAACTGACAGACTGAAACAATCCAAATCACCGCGAGGAATTTCAGAAAGTTCCACTTCATCTTTTCCCCACTCAAGTCTCATTGATAAATGTGGACTTCTATTTTTATTCTGGATTCACTCACGGCCTACTTTCGATAGGACTTGGCTCCAAGGCTGACCTCAGTCCGCAATAAAAGACGACACCTGAGCCTGTTCTTCCTTTTACTGGAAGAGAAGATTATTCCATGTTGTACTAGAATAACATATCAGGCTCAATAGACTTCAAGAAGTTATGTTGCAGGACTTTTGCTCTGATCTTTCCGTGAGCGTTCATGTTTGTCATTTATGGATACATCACACTTTGTCCATACCAGTGGAAGGGGACATCTTAAAGGGGAACTACACTTTTTTGGGGGGGACAAGAACACACAGTTTAAAAAAAAAAAAAGATTTTAAAGATAATGAAAAATACTTGAAAGTTCTGCTTGTTGGAATTCACAGTTATATATAAACACTGCAAGTATATATATAATTTAGTGATAGACACCTTCATAACAATATGTACTATTTACAATATACACACTGCAAGTACATATATAATTTAGTATCAGACACCATCATAACAACTTAATATATACAATATATACACTTCAAGTATATATATATAATGTAGTATCAGACACCTTCATAACAATATGTAATATGTACAATATACACACTGCAAGTATATATATAATATAGTAACAGACACCTTCATAACAATATGTAATATGTACAATATACACACTGCAAATATATATATAATGTAGTAACAGACACCTTCATAACAATATACACACTAAAAGTATATATATATATATATATAATGTAGTAACAGACACCTTCATAATATACACACTAAAAGTAAATATATATAATGTAGTAATTGACACCTTCACAACAATATGTAATATGTACAATATACACACTGCAAGTATATATATAATGTAGTAACAGACACCTTCATAACAATATGTAATATGTAGAATATACACACTGCAAGTATATATATATAATGTAGTAACAGACACCTTCATAACAATGTAATATGTACAATATACACACTGCAAGCATACATATAATGTAGTAACAGACACCTTCATAACAATATGTAATATGTACAATATACACACTGCAAGTATATGTATAATGTAGTAACAGACACCTTCATAAAAATATGTAATATGTACAATATACACACTAAAAGTATATATATAATGTAGTAACAGACACCTTCATAATATACACACTAAAAGTAAATATATATAATGTAGTAATTGACACCTTCACAACAATATGTAATATGTACAATACATACACTGCAAGTATATATATAATGTAGTAACAGACACCTTCATAACAATATGTAATATGTAGAATATACACACTGCAAGCATACATATAATGTAGTAACAGACACCTTCATAACAATATGTAATATGTACAATATACACACTAAAAGTATATATATAATGTAGTAACAGACACCTTCATAATATACACACTAAAAGTAAATATATATAATGTAGTAATTGACACCTTCACAACAATATGTAATATGTACAATACATACACTGCAAGTATATATATAATGTAGTAACAGACACCTTCATAACAATATGTAATATGTACAATATACACACTGCAAGTATATATATAATGTAGTAACAGACACCTTCATAACAATATGTAATATGTAGAATATACACACTGCAAGCATACATATAATGTAGTAACAGACACCTTCATAACAATATGTAATATGTACAATATACACACTAAAAGTATATATATAATGTAGTAACAGACACCTTCATAATATACACACTAAAAGTAAATATATATAATGTAGTAATTGACACCTTCACAACAATATGTAATATGTACAATACATACACTGCAAGTATATATATAATGTAGTAACAGACACCTTCATAACAATATGTAATATGTACAATATACACACTGCAAGCATACATATAATGTAGTAACAGACACCTTCATAACAATATGTAATATGTACAATATACACACTGCAAGTATATGTACAATGTAGTAACAGACACCTTCATAACAATATACACACTAAAAGTATATATATATATATATATATATATATATATATATATATATATATATATATAATGTAGTAATTGACACCTTCATAACAATATGTAATATGTACAATATACACACTGCAAGTATATACATAATGTAGTAACTGACACCCTCATAACAATGTGTAACATGTACAATATATACACATTGCAAGTATATATACAATGTAATAACAGACACCTTCATAACAATATGTAATATGTACAATATACACACTGCAAGTATATGTATAATGTAGTAACAGACACCTTCATAACAATATGTAATATGTACAATATACACACTGAAAGTATATATACAATGTAGTAACAGACACCTTCATAACAATATACACACTAAAAGTATATATATATATATATATATATATATATATATATATATATATAATGTAGTAATTGACACACAATATACACACTGCAAGTATATATATAATGTTGGAACTGACACCTCATAACAATGTGTAATATGTTTTATATACACACTGCAAGTATAGACATATAATGTAGTAACTGACACTTTCATAACAATATGTAGTATGTACAATACACACACTGCAAGTATATATATAATGTAGTAACAGACACGTCATATTAATATGTAATATGTACAATATATACACTGTAAGTGTATATGTATATTGTAGTAACAGACACCTTCATAACAATATGTAATATGTACAATATACACACTGCTAGTATATATATAATGTAGTAACTGACACCTTCATAACAATATGTAATGTGTACAATATTTACTGTATTTTGGTCATTTTAATAATTTCCGGGACTGATTTATTTTTCCGCGCATAGATTTATTTTTCCATAGCAGCACACGTCTGACTTCTGGCAACATGTGTGTTCCTACTTCCGGAATCAAACACGAGTGTGTTTTCTAATCATGGCAGACTTGGTAACAGACAACCGAGACGACTATTTTAGGGTAAATTTAGGGTATATTTTTTAAGCTGAGTATACCGCTGCTTATAGAAGCCAGCACTAAGGAAGAGCGAGACGTCAGAGCAGACTGGATGAAAGCCATTTTGAGGCTATAAATATGGAACTTGGAGACAAGCTATTTCGACATAAATGGAGTGCTTACCGGGAATCAACAGGAAACGTCTTCATGCCAGATGGAGTGAGTCACTTTAATATTGATCATGATACATGCAACACATCATGCGTTTTATTACAACTACAACAAACTATAAGCAACCACTTGTCGAACCAAAAGCAGCAGAGCAGTACATAAATGATCAAACCATTTTCTAATACGTCACTATACCCGCATTTTTATTCCAACTCGCACCAAAATGTGCATTGCACATCTTCAAAGTTTCAATCGTTCGTGTAGTTTTTGCTTATTCCTACTAAACACCACACAAACCAACAAGCTGACAACAATATTTCAAGGTACAGAAAATGCTGTCATGAAAACAATTTGTCGCATCATGATTAAGTTTATCAGGGATTAGAGCTCCGATTTAGTCGTCCGCGCTCATTTTCGTACGAATGCAAAAGCAATAAATAACCAATCCATGATGTCATTTGCCACTGATTAATGTTAGCCCCCGGACAAATGTAAACAACAAAATCAAGAATAATGTAATTGAAGTCCCGAGCTGACCCGGTGTTGCTGGCATTGGACGCATGCAGCATTCCTCCACTCTTTACTCTCCTTCACCAAAACAAACACCTTCATCCTAAACGAGAAGCAGATTACTCGCCGTGGCTCACCCCCAAGTCGACCTCGTCTGAGGGCTGATACTCCACTCCCGGCTGAAACCCCTCACTCAGAGGAGGGCGCCGGAGAATACACCGGACCTTACTGTTTACGGAAAAGACCCGGATAACCATGTGTGTGTGTGTGTGTGTGTGTATATATATATATATATATATATATATATATATATATATATATATATATTAGGGCCGGGCAACGATTAAAAATTGTAATCGAAGTTAATCGCACTATTTCTCCGATTAATCGCGATTAACTGCATTGTATACACAAAGCCCAATAATGAATTCAAAAGTAGTGTGTAGTGCACCTTTATTGGAATATTCTCCCACATGAACAAAAGCGCCAAAACATTTGTTGTGCAAACACAATTTAAATCAGTCCTTGTTAAACAGTAGCAGTTAAATAGCATATTTGATGAAAATCAACTCCAAAAATGTAAATACAAACATTTAAGCTTATTGCCACTGCCAGGGTATTTAAG
>NC_084625.1:51246346-51293846 GCF_033978795.1 Nerophis ophidion | reverse complement strand
GAAAGTTGAAGGGCAAATTATTACAAACAGATGCGTTAGACTGCTACTGAATAAGAATGAGCTATTATTATTATTATTATGGAATTAGGTTTATTATAGGGCCTCTAATAATAACCTCGGTTCGTGCGTAATTACACACGTCGGCTATAGCAACACCCAGCTTTTAAACACACTTGGTAATTATAATAATGACTTATTATTATTATTAATATGAGCCTGAATTAAACAATTAAATTCGGCTCAATAGAGGAGAGACAGTCTACAGTGTCGTCCCACGCCGCTGACGAAAGATTGTACGCCGCCTCTTTTATTTGGACTTTCCCTGATTTCATGGCAACAGCTGTTTCTAAGGGAAGGGGGTCATAAACAGCCATCGCCTTTGATTACAAGAGGTTAAAAAAAAAAAAAGGTCGTAAAACAGTTCAAAGAAGAGGTGCGGTCCTTTCCAAAGGTTTCTCATTGTCTCATTGAGTTGAGTTTTTCCTTGCCCTGATGTGGGATCTGAACCAAGGCTTGTGCAGCCCTTTGAGACACTTGTGATTTAGGGCTGTATAAATAAACAATGATTGATTGATTGATACAAAATGAATGGATGGATCCCATATTCCAATATATGACTTATTATTATCTAAACTAAATGCAATATTTTCTATTGATATGAGGACTTTGGCCCTGTGATGAGGTGGCGACTTGTCCAGGGTGTACGCCGCCTTCCGCCCAATTGTAGTTGAAATAGGCACTAGAATAAGCGGTAGAAATGGATGGATGGATGGGATATGAGGACTTTGATTATGACAATTATATTTAATATATTATAGGGCCTCTAATAATAACCTTGGTTCGTGCGCAATAGCAACACCCAGCTTTTAAACACACTTGGTAATTATAATAATGACCTATTATTATTATTATTATTAATATGAGCCTGAATTAAACAGAATTAAATTCGGCTCAATAGAGGAGAGACAGTGTACAGTGTCGTCCCACGCCGCTGACGAAAGATTGTACGCCGCCTCTTTTATTTGGGCTTTCCCTGATTTCATGGCAACAGCTGTTTCTAAGGGAAGGGGGTCATAAACAGCCATCGCCTTTGATTACAAGAGGTTAAAAAAGAAAAGGTCGTAAAATAGTTCAAAGCGGTATTTTCCAAAGGTTTCTCATTGTCTCATTGAGTTGAGTTTTTCCTTGCCCTGATGTGGGATCTGAACCAAGGCTTGTGCAGCCCTTTGAGACACTTGTGATTTAGGGCTGTATAAATAAATATTGATTGATACAAAATGGATGGATCCCATATTCCAATATATGACTTATTATTATCTAAACTAAATGCAATATTTTCTACTGATATGAGGACTTTGGCCCTGTGATGAGGTGGCGACTTGTCCAGGGTGTACGCCGCCTTCCGCCCAATTGTAGTTGAAATAGGCACCAGAATAAGCGGTAGAAATGGATGGATGGATGGGATATGAGGACTTTGATTATGACCAAGATATTTAATATATTATAGGGCCTGTAATAAAAACCTTGGTTTGTGCGTAATTCCGCACGTCGGCAATAGCAACACCCAGCTTTTAAACACACTTGGTAATTATAATAATGACCTATTATTATTATTAATATGAGCCTGAATTAAACAGAATTAAATTCGGCTCAATAGAGGAGAGACAGTCTACAGTGTCGTCCCACGCCGCTGACGAAAGATTGTACGCCGCCTCTTTTATTTGGACTTTCCCTGATTACACGGCAACAGCTGTTTCTAAGGGAAGGGGGTCATAAACAGCCATCGCCTTTGATTACAAGAGGTTAAAAAAGAAAAGGTCGTAAAATAGTTCAAAGCGGTATTTTCCAAAGGTTTCTCATTGTCTCATTGGGTTGAGTTTTTCCTTGCCCTGATGTGGGATCTGAACCAAGGCTTGTGCACCCTTTGAGACACTTCTGATTTAGGGCTATATAAATAAACATTGATTGATTGATTGATACAGAATGAATAGATGGATCCCATATTCCAATATATGACTTATTATTATCTAACCTAAATGCAATATTTTCTATTGATATGAGGACTTTGGCCCTGTGATGAGGTGGCGACTTGTCCAGGGTGTACGCCGCCTTCCGCCCAATTGTAGTTGAACTAGGCACCAGAATAAGCGGTAGAAATGGATGGATGGATGGATGGGATATGAGGACTTTGATTATGACCAAGATATTTAATATATTATAGGGCCTCTAATAATAACCTCGGTTTGTGCGTAATTCCGCACGTCGGCTATAGCAACACCCAGCTTTTAAACACACTTGGTAATTATAATAATGACCTATTATTATTATTAATATGAGCCTGAATTAAACAGAATTAAATTCGGCTCAATAGAGGAGAGACAGTGTACAGTGTCGTCCCACGCCGCTGACGAAAGATTGTACGCCGCCTCTTTTATTTGGACTTTCCCTGATTTCATGGCAACAGCTGTTTCTAAGGGAAGAGGGTCATAAACAGCCATCGCCTTTGATTACAAGAGGTTAAAAAAGAAAAGGTCGTAAAACAGTTCAAAGCGGTATTTTCCAAAGGTTTCTCATTGTCTCATTGGGTTGAGTTTTTCCTTGCCCTGATGTGGGATCTGAACCAAGGCTTGTGCAGCCCTTTGAGACACTTGTGATTCAGGGCTATATAAATAAACATTGATTGATTGATTGATACAAAATGAATGGATGGATCCCATATTTCAATATATGACTTATTATTATCTAAACTAAATGCAATATTTTCTATTGATATGAGGACTTTGGCCCTGTGATGAGGTGGCGACTTGTCCAGGGTGTACCCCGCCTTCCGCCCAATTGTAGTTGAAATAGGCACCAGAATAAGCGGTAGAAATGGATGGATGGATGGGATATGAGGACTTTGATTATGACCATTATATTTAATATATTATAGGGCCTCTAATAATAACCTTGGTTCGTGCGCAATAGCAACACCCAGCTTTTAAACACACTTGGTAATTATAATAATGACCTATTATTATTATTGATATGAGCCTGAATTAAACAGAATTAAATTTGGCTCAATTGAGGAGAGACAGTGTACAGTGTCGTCCCACGCCGCTGACGAAAGATTGTACGCCGCCTCTTTTATTTGGACTTTCCCTGATTTCATGGCAACAGCTGTTTCTAAGGGAAGGGGGTCATAAACAGCCATCGCCTTTGATTACAAGAGGTTAAAAAAAAAAAAAGGTCGTAAAACAGTTCAAAGAAGAGGTGCGGTCCTTTCCAAAGGTTTCTCATTGTCTCATTGGGTTGAGTTTTTCCTTGCCCTGATGTGGGATCTGAACCAAGGCTTGTGCACCCTTTGAGACACTTCTGATTTAGGGCTATATAAATAAACATTGATTGATTGATTGATACAGAATGAATAGATGGATCCCATATTCCAATATATGACTTATTATTATCTAACCTAAATGCAATATTTTCTATTGATATGAGGACTTTGGCCCTGTGATGAGGTGGCGACTTGTCCAGGGTGTACGCCGCCTTCCGCCCAATTGTAGTTGAACTAGGCACCAGAATAAGCGGTAGAAATGGATGGATGGATGGGATATGAGGACTTTGATTATGACCAAGATATTTAATATATTATAGGGCCTCTAATAATAACCTTGGTTTGTGCGTAATTCCGCACGTCGGCAATAGCAACACCCAGCTTTTAAACACACTTGGTAATTATAATAATGACCTATTATTATTATTAATATCACCCTGAATTAAACAGAATTAAATTCGGCTCAATAGAGGAGAGACAGTCTACAGTGTCGTCCCACGCCGCTGACGAAAGATTGTACGCCGCCTCTTTTATTTGGACTTTCCCTGATTTCATGGCAACAGCTGTTTCTAAGGGAAGGGGGTCATAAACAGCCATCCCCTTTGATTACAAGAGGTTAAAAAAGAAAAGGTCGTAAAATAGTTCAAAGCGGTATTTTCCAAAGGTTTCTCATTGTCTCATTGGGTTGAGTTTTTCCTTGCCCTGATGTGGGATCTGAACCAAGGCTTGTGCAGCCCTTTGAGACACTTGTGATTTAGGGCTATATAAATAAACATTGATTGATTGATTGATACAAAATGGATGGATGGATCCCATATTCCATTATATGATTTATTATTATCTAAACTAAATGCAATATTTTCTATTGATATGAGGACTTTGGCTCTGTGATGAGGTGGCGACTTGTCCAGGGTGTACGCCGCCTTCCGCCCAATTGTAGTTCAAATAGGCACCAGAATAAGCGGTAGAAATGGATGGATGGATGGGATATGAGGACTTTGATTATGACCATTATATTTAATATATTATAGGGCCTCTAATAATAATGTTGTGATGATGCGCTCGGTTTGTGCGTAATTACACACGTCGGCAATAGCAACACCCAGCTTCTAAGCCAGGGGTCCCCAAACTACGGCTCGCGGGCCGGATACGGCCCACCAGCATCCAAAATCCGGCCCCAAGAAGTCCCAAGTTACAAAAAAATCTACTTTTTAAAAAAAAAAAAATTTTTTAATCTGCCCTTACTAGTCCATTTTCTACCGTCTCCTCGCCACTCAGGCCAATCATATTGTCTAAAAATGCATTTTAGTCTAACGTGACATGCAGCAAGTGCGCTCCTTGGTCAATTAGTGCAGAATATATATATAAATATATATGTGTGTATGTATATATATATATGTCATTCATCGTTCTGTTTTTAAGTTGTTTTACGAGTCTTCTTACATGTATTAGGAGTTTTTATGTGTTTTAGGAGTCTTTTTACGTGTTTTAGGAGTTTTTATGTGTTTTAGGAGTCTTGTTAAGTGTTTTAGGAGTCCTTTTACGTGTTTTAAGAGATTTTATATGTTTTAGGAGTCTTGTTGCGTCTTTTAGGAGTTTGTATGTGTTTTAGGAGTCCTTTTATGTGTTTTAGGAGTCCTTTTACGTGTTTTAGGAGTTTTTATGTGTTTTAGGAGTCTTGTTACGTGTTTTAGGAGTCCTTTTACGTGTTTTAGGAGTTTTTATGTGTTTTAGGAGTCTTGTTACGTGTTTTAGGAGTCCTTTTACTTGTTTTAGGAGTTTTTATGTGTTTTAGGAGTCTTGTTACGTGTTTTAGGAGTCCTTTTACGTGTTTTAGGAGTTTTTATATGTTTTAGGAGTCTTGTTACGTGTTTTAGGAGTCCTTTTACGTGTTTTAGGAGTTTTTATATGTTATAGGAGTCTTGTTACGTGTTTTAGGAGTTTTTATATGTTTTAGGAGTCTTGTTACGTGTTTTAGGAGTCCTTTTACGTGTTTTAGGAGTCCTTTTACGTGTTTTAGGAGTTTTTATGTGTTTTAGGAGTCTTGTTACGTATTTTAGGAGTCCTTTTATGTGTTTTAGGAGTCTTTTTACGTGTTGTAGGAGTTTTTATATGTTTTAGGAGTCTTGTTACGTGTTTTAGGAGTCCTTTTACGTGTTTTAGGAGTTTTTATGTGTTTTAGGAGTCTTGTTACATATTTTAGGAGTCCTTTTATGTGTTTTAGGAGTCCTTTTACATGTTTTCGGAGTTTTTATGTGTTTTAGGAGTCTTATTTTGTGTTTTAGGAGTCTTGTTACGTGTTATAGGAGTCTTTTTACGTGTTATAGGAGTTTTTATGTGTTTTAGGAGTCTTTTTACATGTTTTAGGAGTCCTTTTACGTGTTTTAGGAGTTTTTATGTGTTTTAGGAGTCTTATTATGTGTTTTAGGAGTCTTGTTACGTGTTTTAGGAGTCCTTTTACGTGTTTTAGGAGTTTTTATGTGTTTTAGGAGTTTTATTATGTGTTTAAGGAGTCTTGTTACTTGTTTTAGGAGTCCTTTTACGTGTTTTAGGAGTTTTTATGTGTTTTAGGTGTTTTTATGTGTTTTAGGAGTCTTGTTACGCGTTTTAGGAGTCCTTTTACGTGTTTAAGGAGTTTTTATGTGTTTTAGGAGTCTTATTATGTGTTTAAGGAGTCTTGTTATGTGTTTTAGGAGTCCTTTTATGTGTTGTAGGTGTTTTTATGTGTTTTAGGAGTCTTGTTACGCGTTTTAGGAGTAATGTATGTTTTAGATGTCACTGTGCATCTCCAAGGAGTAATTTTATGTGTTTTAGAGTCATTTTTAATGTTTTAGAAGTTAGTTGTTGTGTTTTTAAATGTTTTACTAGTCATTTTAATGTGTTAAGTCATTTTATGCATTTGTGTTTCGCACAAGAGGTAGAACATCTCACTCTGTGTTTTCTAGAATCTCTCTGTGTGTGTGTGTGTGTGTGTGTGTGTGTGTGTGTGTGTGTGTGTGTGTGTGTGTGTGTGTGTGTGTGTGTATATATATACATATGTGTGTATATATACATGTACATTTATACACACATATATACAGGTGTATACACATATGTATGTGTGTGTGTATATATATATATATATATATATATATATATATATATATATATATTATTTTGTGCGGCCCCCATTCAAATTGTTTTAACACAATGCGGCCCCGTAGTCAAAAAGTTTGGGGACCCCTGTTCAAAACAGTTATTTTAAAGTCTATATAAAATATTTATCAAGTCATATAAGTGCTTTGTTGGTGAGAATGCTGCACATACCCGTTCCGCCGGTGTCTGATGGCCTGGTTGTCCCTGATGGTCTGGTTGCCCGGCAGGAGGTCCGGATGTTGCCCGTCCATGACTTCCAGGTAGTTCCTGCTGCTCATCTCCACCTCGTTGGCCTTCTCCTCGAACAGAACTTGTCCGCTCAGCTTGTTGAACACGATGGTGTTCATCTCGGGCCAGATAGTGTCCGACTTGCGCAAAAACGTCAGCGTCCCCTCGGGTGCCTCACAGTGCGCCACTGTGGAAGGGAAAGTGTACATATATATATTTTTAATCAGTGGTTCTCAACCTTTTTTTTAATTCAAGTACCCCCTAATCAGAGCAAAGCATTTTTGGTAGAAAAAAAGAGATAAAGAAGTAAAATACAGCACTATGTCATCAGTTTCTGATTCATTAAATTGTATAAGAGTGCAAAATATTGCTCATTTGTAGTGGTCTTTCTTGAACTATTTGGAAAAAAAGATATAAAAATAACTCAAAACTTGTTGAAAAATAAACAAGTGATTCAATTATAAATAAATATTTCCACACATAGAAGTAATCATCAACTTAAAGTGCCCTCTTTGGGGATTGTAATAGAGATCCATCTGGATTCATCAACTTACTTCTAAACATTTCTTCACAAAAAAAGAAATCTGTAACATCAATATTTATGGAACATGTCCACAAAAAATTCTAGCTGTCAATACTGAATATTGCATTCTTTTCCCACTTTATGAACTTACATTCATATTTTGTTGAAGTATTATTCAATAAATATATTTATGAAGGATTTTTGAATTGTTGCTATTTTTTAGAATATTTAAAAAAAATCTCACGTGCCCCTTGGCATACCTTCAAGTACCCCCAGGGGTACGCGTACCCACATTTGAGAACCACTGTTTTAAATGACAACCGACGCATAAACGCAAATGTCGCGAAAACGTTTATTTTAAGGCAGAAATAAATAGAAACATGTTTCATGCGGGTAAACAAAGTAGGAATTAAATACAAAATAATACATATTTTTGACTATATTGAGGCATGCGCTTTGTTTGTTTTTTTGTGTTTTTTTTTAAAAGGGCAATCTGATAAATAATCCATCCATCCATCCATTTTTCCGCTTATCCGAGGTTGGGTCGCGGGGGCAGCAGCCTAAGCAAGGAAGCCCAGTCTTCCCTCTCCCCAGCCACTTGGTCCAGCTCTTCCCGGGGGATCCCGAGGCGTTCCCAGGCCAACCGGGAGACATAGTCTTCCCAACATGTCCTTGGTCTTCCCCGTGGCCTCCTACTGGTCGGACGTGGCCGAAACACCTCCCCAGGGAGGCGTTCGGGTGCCATCCCTGACCAGATACCCAAATGGTTCGGGCAGATAAGTAATCACAAGTGATAAAAACACAAATACGGATGGTTGGATGGGTTCTGCAGTGTGCTACTAAAACTCGTTGGATTACATCCTCCTCTTTCTACTATCAAGGTGAGAGGAATTATCTATGATCTAAAACAGGGGTGTCCAAAGTACAGCCTGGGTGTCTTCAATGGTGTCTTCAAAATTGGGCCACGAGACCAAAAAGCAATTCGGCCCGGGTGTTTTCATATAATATACAACTAGTCGAGGGACAAGCGGTAGAAAATGGGTGGATGGATGGATACAACTAGTCAAGGGCTTTATAAATAAAGTTGGTAGGTCCGATAGCTGCTCTTTTGTCACCCTCCGGTGGCCAATGAAAGTAACACAATCTATTTTAACATCAATGCGAACTCATGCAAAGCATTTATTTATATGACCCAATCCAAACAGTGCAGAAAAAAAAATGTCACACACAACACAGCCTGCTCACGGAAAATAACTTTATTGTATCTGGTTTTATGCGGAACCATTTATTTGAAGCCCAAAATAAATAAACTGTTCCAGTCCGGTAAACAAAGTCGGAATTAAATATATAATAATACATTTTTTATTTTTTATTTTATGAATTCATTAATCAATACAGTTAAACAATGCAATAAATTCCAAAACCAAACCCGACCCAGCAACACTCAGAATAGCAATAAAGGACACACAAACATGACACGTTACAATCCAAAAGTAGCAAAACTAAAATTAATATTATCAATATTATTAATAATTTCTAAATACCAGTGATTAAAAATCCCTCATTGATAAACATTAATACATTTTTTTTAACAAATTAAAATAATACATATTTTTGAATATGTTGACGCATGCAATCTGTTTATCCATCCATCCATCCATTTCTACCGCTTATTCCCTTTCGGGGTCGCGGGGGGCACTGGCGCCTATCTCAGCTACAATCGGGCGGAAGGCAGGGTACACCCTGGACAAGTCGCCACCTCATCGACAGACAACATTCACACTCACATTCACACACTAGGGCCAATTTAGTGTTGCCAAAGGGCGATCTGATAAAAAATCACAAGTGCAAAAGCGGGGGAAAAAAAGCGACAAGCGGTAGGAAAACGGATGGGTTCTGCAGTGCACTACTAAAACATGTCAACGTGTATAACATAAAAAACAATTGTGCAATATGCAAATAAACAAACAGTGCAAGTGCATCAAATTAAAAACAATGTTCCACATTGTCATTGTGGGGTATTGTGTGCGGAATTTTGAGGAGCAAAAACATTTATTTTTACTTGGCTGTAACATGAAAGGTGTGAATACTTTCTGGAGGTTTTCTGCTGATGTTGGCACCACTAAAATAAAAAGGACAAATCTTCACAAAAATATTTGCGTTGGTTGGAATTTTCACATCATTTAATGTATTTTAAAAAAAAAAGAAAGTAGTAAAAGTGCTGTTACCTGTGTCTGCCTCCCCCTGAGTCAGTCCGCGGTGTAGAGCAGTAATCCAGTGTCCTCTCGCCCATGCCCCGCTCATCTGTTCCCCTCCGGAGGTCCCGAGCCCAAACTCCGCGCCGCGCGGCTCCTCCGCGGCTTTAAGCGCGGACCTGCAGCGCTCCGCCCGGGACTCTGAATATGTCGCCGCGCTCATGTTTCCTCGCACACAAGCGGAGGCTGCGAACATACTGGGGATACTTTAGGCCGGTTCATGGGCAGGGCCGGCAGGGGGGAGGAGGAGGAGGAGGCGGCCGCTGCCACAACTTACTCACTTTCTCACCAGCCCTGCATCACCGCAATGATGATTGCATATGCAAGGGACAAGCGGTAGGAAATGGACGGATGGATTTAAAAGACGTCCCATGTACATGAAACTGAAAATAAACCTCAAAATGACCTGTGGTCACCATATCTGAGTTTTACATCTTATCTTGTAAGTAGACGCAGCATTGGCTGCTGTGATGCGAGAAATTGGGCCGCCATCTTGAAGTGGTGATGAGGAGCCTAAACTGGGAGTTGACAGGTAGAAAAAAAAGATGCTAAACTGACAGTTGACAGGTAGAAAAGAAACTTGCTAAACTGACTGTTGACAGGTAGAAAAGAAACATGCTAAACTGACAGTTGACAGGTAGAAAACAAAGATGCTAAACTGACAGTTGACAGGTAGAAAACAAAGATGCTGAACGGACAGTTGACAGGTAGAAAACAAAGATGCTAAACTGACGGTTGACAGGTAGAAAACAAAGATGCTAAACTGACAGTTGACAGGTAGAAAAGAAACATGCTAAACTGACAATTGACAGGTAGAAGACAAAGATGCTAAACGGACAGTTGACAGGTAGAAAACAAATATTTTAAACTGACAGTTGACAGTTAGAAAACAAAGATGCTAAACTGACAGTTGACAGGTAGAAAAGAAACATGCTAAACTGACAGTTGACAGGTAGAAAACAAAGATGCTGAACGGACAGTTGACAGGTAGAAGAATAGGATGCTAAACTGACAGTTGACAGGTAAAAAACAAAGCCGCTAAACTGAGTTGACAGGTAGAAAACAAAGATGCTAAACTGACAGTTGACAGGTAGAAAACAAAGATGCTAAACTGAGAGTTTACAGGTATGAAACAAAGACGCTAAACTGACAGTTGACAGGTAGAAAAAAAACATGCTAAACTGACAGTTGACAGGTAGAAAACAAAGATGCTAAACTGACAGTTGACAGGTAGAAAAGAAACATGCTAAACTGAAAATTGACAGGTAGAAGACAAAGATGCTAAACTGACAGTTGACAGGTAGAAAACAAAGATGCTAAACTGACAGTTGACAGGTAGAAAACAAATATGCTTAACTGACAGTTGACAGGTAAAAACAAAGACGCTAAACTGACAGTTGACAGGTACAAAAGAAACATGCTAAACTGACAGTTGACATGTAGAAAACAAAGATGCTAAACTGACAGTTGACAGGTAGAAAAACAAAGATGCTAAACTGACTGTTGACAGGTAGAGAACAAAGACGCTAAATTGACCGTTGACAGGTAGAAAACAAACATGCTAAACTGACGGTTGACAGGTAGAAAAGAAACATGCTAAACTGACAGTTAGAAAACAAAGATGCTAAACTGACAGTTGACAGGTAGAAAAACAAAGATGCTAAACTGACAGTTGACAGGTAGAAAAGAATCATGCTAAACTGACAGTTGACAGGTAGAAAAAAAACATGCTAAACTGACAGTTGACAGGTAGAAAAACAAAGATGCTAAACTGACAGTTGACAGGTAGAAAAGAAACATGCTAAACTGGCAGTTGACAGGTAGAAAACAAAGATGCTAAACCGACAGTTGACAGGTAGAAAACAAAGATGCTAAACCGACAGTTGACAGGTAGAAAAGAAAGATGCTAAACTGACAATTGACAGGTAGAAAACAAATATGCTAAACTGACAGTTGACAGGTAGAAAACAAAGATGCTAAACTGACAGTTGACATGTAGAAAACAAAGATGCTAAACTGACAGTTGACAGGTAGAAAACAAAGATGCTAAACTGACAGTTGACAGGTAGAAAAGAAACATGCTAAACTGACAATTGACAGGTAGAAGACAAAGATGCTAAACGGACAGTTGACAGGTAGAAAACAAATATTTTAAACTGACAGTTGACAGTTAGAAAACAAAGATGCTAAACTGACAGTTGACAGGTAGAAAAGAAACATGCTAAACTGACAGTTGACAGGTAGAAAACAAAGATGCTGAACGGACAGTTGACAGGTAGAAGAATAGGATGCTAAACTGACAGTTGACAGGTAAAAAACAAAGCCGCTAAACTGAGTTGACAGGTAGAAAACAAAGATGCTAAACTGACAGTTGACAGGTAGAAAACAAAGATGCTAAACTGACAGTTGACAGGTATGAAACAAAGACGCTAAACTGACAGTTGACAGGTAGAAAAAAAACATGCTAAACTGACAGTTGACAGGTAGAAAACAAAGATGCTAAACTGACAGTTGACAGCTAGAAAAGAAACATGCTAAACTGAAAATTGACAGGTAGAAGACAAAGATGCTAAACTGACAGTTGACAGGTAGAAAACAAAGATGCTAAACTGACAGTTGACAGGTAAAAAACAAAGACGCTAAACTGACAGTTGACAGGTACAAAAGAAACATGCTAAACTGACAGTTGACATGTAGAAAACAAAGATGCTAAACTGACAGTTGACAGGTAGAAAAACAAAGATGCTAAACTGACAGTTGACAGGTAGAGAACAAAGACGCTAAACTGACCGTTGACAGGTAGAAAACAAACATGCTAAACTGACGGTTGACAGGTAGAAAAGAAACATGCTAAACTGACAGGTAGAAAACAAAGATGCTAAACCGACAGTTGACAGGTAGAAAACAAAGATGCTAAACCGACAGTTGACAGGTAGAAAAGAAAGATGCTAAACTGACAGTTGACAGGTAGAAAACAAAGATGCTAAACTGACAGTTGACAGGTAAAAAACAAAGATGCTAAACTGACAGTTGACAGGTAGAAAACAAAGATGCTGAACGGACAGTTGACAGGTAGAAAACAAAGATGCTAAACTGACAGTTGACAGGTAGAAAACAAAAATGCTAAACCGACAGTTTACAGGTATGAAACAAAGATGCTAAACTGACAGTTGACAGGTAGAAAAACAAAGATGCTAAACTGACGGTTGACAGGTAGAGAACAAAGATGCTAAATTGACAGTTGGCAGGTAGAAAATAAAGATGCTAAACTGACAGTTGACAGGTAGAAAACAAAGATGCTAAACTGACAGTTGACAGGTAGAAAACAAAGATGCTAAACTGACAGTTGACAGGTAGAAAAGAAACATGCTAAACTGACAATTGACAGGTAGAAGACAAAGATGCCAAACGGACAGTTGACAGGTAGAAAACAAATATTTTAAACTGACAGTTGACAGTTAGAAAACAAAGATGCTAAACTGACAGTTGACAGGTAGAAAAGAAACATGCTAAACTGACAGTTGACAGGTAGAAAACAAAGATGCTGAACGGACAGTTGACAGGTAGAAGAATAGGATGCTAAACTGACAGTTGACAGGTAAAAAACAAAGCCGCTAAACTGAGTTGACAGGTAGAAAACAAAGATGCTAAACTGACAGTTGACAGGTAGAAAACAAAGATGCTAAACTGACAGTTGACAGGTATGAAACAAAGACGCTAAACTGACAGTTGACAGGTAGAAAAAAAACATGCTAAACTGACAGTTGACAGGTAGAAAACAAAGATTCTAAACTGACAGTTGACAGGTAGAAAAGAAACATGCTAAACTGAAAATTGACAGGTAGAAGACAAAGATGCTAAACTGACAGTTGACAGGTAGAAAACAAAGATGCTAAACTGACAGTTGACAGGTAGAAAACAAATATGCTTAACTGACAGTTGACAGGTAAAAAACAAAGACGCTAAACTGACAGTTGACAGGTACAAAAGAAACATGCTAAACTGACAGTTGACATGTAGAAAACAAAGATGCTAAACTGACAGTTGACAGGTAGAAAAACAAAGATGCTAAACTGACAGTTGACAGGTAGAGAACAAAGACGCTAAACTGACCGTTGACAGGTAGAAAACAAACATGCTAAACTGACGGTTGACAGGTAGAAAAGAAACATGCTAAACTGACAGTTAGAAAACAAAGATGCTAAACTGACAGTTGACAGGTAGAAAAACAAAGATGCTAAACTGACAGTTGACAGGTAGAAAAGAAACATGCTAAACTGACAGTTGACAGGTAGAAAAAAACATGCTAAACTGACAGTTGACAGGTAGAAAAACAAAGATGCTAAACTGACAGTTGACAGGTAGAAAAGAAACATGCTAAACTGGCAGTTGACAGGTAGAAAACAAAGATGCTAAACCGACAGTTGACAGGTAGAAAACAAAGATGCTAAACCGACAGTTGACCGGTAGAAAAGAAAGATGCTAAACAGACAATTGACAGGTAGAAAACAAATATGCTAAACTGACAGTTGACAGGTAGAAAACAAAGATGCTAAACTGACAGTTGACATGTAGAAAACAAAGATGCTAAACTGACAGTTGACAGGTAGAAACAAAGATGCTAAACTGATAGTTGAAAGGTAGAATACAAAGATGCTAAACTGACAGTTGACCGGTAGAAACAAAGATGCTAAACTGATAGTTGAAAGGTAGAATACAAAGATGCTAAACTGACAGTTGACAGGTAGAAAACAAAGATGCTAAACTGACAGTTGACAAGTTGAAAACAAAGATGCTAAACTGATAAAGTTAAATGTTCTGCGTAAATACATCTGTATCTTATTGTGCAAATGTATAAACACTAAACCTTATATTTTATTTATGTAAAATACACAATGGACGTTATACTTATGCATTGTTTATATTTTCAGTCGTACAAACCCAAGTAAAGGAAGATTTATAAATAAATAAAACTGAGGAAGGAAAATATTTCAAAAGAAGGAAAATCCATCATCAAAACTGTCCTAGCGTCAATTTCTTCATGCTGTTAACTATCTGTTTAGCTGCACACGCTGGAATCGAATAGCGAGTACAGAATAAACACCTTTGCCTTAAGTTAAATTTTTGTTGTAGAAGTTAAAGTTCTGCGTAAATACATCTGTATTTTATTGCGTGAATGTGTAAACACTAAACCTTATGTTTTATTAATGTAAAATCCACTATGGACGTTATACTTATGCAATGTTTATATTTTCAGTTGTACAAACCCAAGTAAAGGAAGATTTCTAAAGAAATAAAACTGAGGAAGGAAAACATTTCAAAAGAAGGAAAATCCATCGTCAAAACTTTTGAAGCTTCGGTTTCTTCATGCTGT
Source organism: Nerophis ophidion (assembly GCF_033978795.1). Classification (NCBI taxonomy): domain Eukaryota; kingdom Metazoa; phylum Chordata; class Actinopteri; order Syngnathiformes; family Syngnathidae; genus Nerophis; species Nerophis ophidion. The sequence continues at coordinate 51,279,015 of NC_084625.1, read as the reverse complement.
TAACTATCTGTTTAGCTGCACACGCTGGAATCGAGTAACGAGGACAGGATAATGAATTTATTGACACTGCAGTGTGAAAGCTGACATGTTTACTTTGTATTTAAGTAAAAGCTGTCTCAAAAGAAATATAACCTGGAGAGGCACTTTCTAAAGAAACATCCAAACGTCGACATCCGCCCCGCTGACAGGGCCCCCTCTCCAGGCAAGGTCGTGGCAGGTAACAAAAGTTCACCTCAGGTGAGAAGGAAAGCCCACATAAGTTAGGAAAACAAACCCTCTTTGACCTTAATTAGCGGTGATTACACGACTGGACTCCCCAGAGGAGAGCACGTTTGCACAGTCTGTTAGTAAAAGTGAACTTCCCCCAGTTAAATGAAAATAAGCACAAATAAACGGTAATTACACGGATCCCCAACTCTTCTTATGGGACCTGCTGCTTAGTCACGTCCTTCCAATCACTACTTTGGATAAACCCCAGAGGAACACTCAGCTGAGGGCCTCGGAACCTCTGACTCACGAGCACATTACGTGACGGCTTTTATAACGCCAGTCAATGAGAGGCTTGATCGGACGCAATCAGCAGCCGTGTGGCTGCAAACGGTCACAATCCACCTTTTTTTTTGATTCGGAATGTTGGCAAAACCGGCTCGGATTGAGTTTGCTTGGCTGCCGGCGGAGTCATTTCTGTTGCAGGAAAAACGCCAGGACTGTGTTTGATAGCAGCTTGGGCCTTAGGGAGCTTGTAATTACAGGAAAAAGCAATATGTTGAAAGTTGGTTAGAATGCCGTGCATCTTTAAAGGTGAAAGGGCGGGAATAAAACTCATACGAACCAAAGAAACTGCTACAAAAATAATTCGCAGTATAAGGATCAGAAGCAGAAATACTTTATTAATCCCCGAAGGGAAATTACCATTTTCAGCACAATCCCATTCAAGAGCAGACAAACATTACAGGGGGACGGAACAGGATCAAACATTACAGGGAGACAGAACAGGATCAAGCATTACAGGGAGACAGAACAGGATCAAGCATTACAGGGAGACAGAACAGGATCAAACATTACAGGGAGACAGAACAGGATCAAACATTACAGGGAGACAGAAAAGGTTCAAACATTACAGGGAGAAAGAACAGGATCAAACATTACAGGGAGACAGAACAGGATCAAGCATTACAGGGAGACAGAAGAGGATCAAGCATTACAGGGAGACAGAACAGGATCAAACATTACAGGGAGACAGAACAGGATCAAGCATTACAGGGAGACGGAACAGGATCAAACATTACAGGGAGACAGAACAGGGTCAAACATTACAGGGAGACAGAACAGGATCAAACATTACAGGGAGACAGAATGAATTGATTACCAGGAATTGATTAACGTGGACCCGGACTTAAACAAGTTGAAAAACTTATTGGGGTGTTACCATTTATTGGTCAATTGTACGGAATATGTACTGAACTGTGCAAACTACTAATAAAAGTATCAATCAATCAATCAAACAGGATCAAGCATTGCAAGGAGACAAAACAGGATCAAGCATTACAGGGAGACGGAACAGGATCAAGCATTACAGGGAGACAGAACAGGATCAAACATTACAGGGAGACAGAACAGGATCAAGCATTACAGGGAGACAGAACAAGATCAAACACTACAGGGAGACAGAACAGGATCAAACTGTACAGGGAGACAGAACAGGATCAAACATTACAGGGAGACAGAAAGGGGATTAAACATTACAGGGAGACAGAACAGGATCAAACATTACAGGGAGACAGAACAGGATCAAGCATTACAGGGAGACAGAACAGGATCAAGCATTACAGAGTGACAGAACAGGATCAAACATTACAGGGAGACGGAACAGGATCAAGCATTACAGGGAGACAGAACAAGATCAAACATTACAGGGAGACAGAACAGGATCAAACTGTACAGGGAGACAGAACAGGATCAAACATTACAGGGAAACAGAACAGGATCAAACATTACAGGGAGACAAAACAGGATCAAGCATTACAGGGAGACAGAACTGGATCAAACATTACAGGGAGACAGAACAGGATCAAACAGTACAGGGAGACAGAACAGGATCAAACATTACAGGGAGACAGAACTGGATCAAACATTACAGGGAGACAGAACAGGATCAAACAGTACAGGGAGACAGAACAGGATCAAACATTACAGAGAGACGGAACAGGATCGCTGACGGGTCTGCCAACTTCCGGCGCCCCTTACAAAAAAGGTTAGATACAGGTAAACAATGGGTGGTGGAGGGTCCAGACTGAGGCCAAGGGTAAAAACAACTCATAGCCATAGCACACCCCTCCTACATGTGTGTAAGAGGGAAACATCAAATACAAACCCCGATACCATATGAGTTGGGAAATGGTGTTAGATGGAAATATAAACGGAATACATCCATCCATCCATTTCTACCACTTATTCCCTTTGGGGTCGCGGGGGGCAATGATTTGCAAATCCTTTTCAACCCATATTCAGTTGAATATGCTACAAAGACAACATATTTGATGTTCAAACCGATAATCATTAACTTTAGAATTTGATGCCAGCAACACGTGAGAAAGAAGTTGGGGAAAGGTGGCAATAAATACTGATAAAGTTGAGGAATGCTCATCAAAAACTTATTTGGAACATGCCACAGGTGTGCAAGCTAATTTGGAACAGGTGGGTGCCATGATTGGCTATAAAAACAGCTTCCCAAAAAATGCTCAGCCTTTCACAAGAAAGGATGCAGTCCAGACATGTCTCCCATGGAAAATGTGTGGCGCATTATGAAGCGTAAAATACGACAGCGGAGACCCCGGACTGTTGAAGGACTGAAGCTCTACATAAAACAAGAATGGGAAAGAATTCCACTTTCAAAGCTTCAACAATTAGTTTCCTCAGTTCCCAAACGTTTATTGAGTGTTGTTAAAAGAAAAGGTGATGTAACACAGTGGTGAACATGCCCTTTCCCAACTACTTTGGCACGTGTTGCAGCCATGAAATCCTAAGTTAATTATTTGCAAAAAAAAATTAAGTTGATGAGTTTGAACATCAAATATGTTGTCTTTGTAGCATATTGAGTTTTTCCTTGCGAGGATGTCGTTGGGGTTTGTGCAGCCCTTTGAGACACTTGTGATTTAGGGCTGTATAAATAAACATTGATTGATTGATTGAATTAAATCAATAAAATAAAAAAAAACAAAGCCGCTGACAAGTGTCCAAAACAAAGGTTTCATGCAGAACTTTAGAAAAAAAAAACCCTATCTTGCTTCATCACTCAAGAACCGAGCTGTTGTGTTTTCCCAACGCCTCGCTAGCATCACAATCCTAATTATTTTTTTTTAGATCCACGGCCTCCATAATCCGCCCCTCAACTCCAGAGTCGGGTCTAATTGTGTAAAACCAAGTAGGAATTATACACGGTAGCGTGGTTTAAAAGCCACGGACATATTTGTTCGACGCTGGAAAATGTGACTGCGGGTGAAACCTGCAGGTTGTTTCAAATGCCCCAATTACTGTTTTTAAGAGCGGCCTTTTTTTTTTTAACAACGGCTGCCTGAATGCAATTAAGAGTCCAAAACAAATGTCATTAGAACTTGCTGCTTTAAATTACAGCGTGGCGTAATTACAACCCTCCTATCTTCCTGTCTTGCTAAATATGGCTTTGCAAGGACAACAAATGGCGACATGCGGACTCAGAGATAGAAATGTTGTTGAACGGAGCTTTGATGTCGTGAGCTATTTTGGCCGTTGCGTTTAATCGAGAGCAGTTTTAGCTTACAACATTTTCCGAGTAGCTTGTCCCATACGTTTGATTAATGTCTTCCATGAGGATGCAAAATGGAACCTATCGGGTGGAATGTCCCACGTGTAAGGTTTCCGCCTTACTCTGTGAGACATAACCAAAACAACTCCCTCATATTCAAATAAGACGAAAGGTCATCTACAAACCCCGTTTCCATATGAGTTGGGAAATTGTGTTAGATGTAAATATAAACAGAATACAATGATTTGCAAATCATTTTCAACCCATAATTAGTTGAATGCGCTACAAAGACAACATATTTGATGTTCAAACTCATAAACTCTGGTGTTTTTTTTGCAAATAATAATTAACTTAGAATTTCATGGCTGCAACACGTGCCAAAGTAGTTGGGAAAGGGCATGTTCACCACTGTGTTACATCACCTTTTCTTTTAACGACACTCAATAAACGTTTGAGAACTGAGGAAACTAATTGTTGAAGCTTTGAAAGTGGAATTCTTTCCCTTTCTTGTTTTACAAATCCCATTTCTATATGAGTTGGGAAATTGTGTTGGATGTAAATATAAACAGAATACAATGATTTACAAATCCTTTTCAACCCATATTCAGTTGAATATGTTACAAAGACAACATATTTGATGTTCAAACTCATAAACTCTGGGGTTTTTTTTGCAAATAATAATTAACTTAGAATTTCATGGCTGCAACACGTGCCAAAGTAGTTGGGAAAGGGCATGTTCACCACTTGTTACATCACCTTTTCTTTTAACAACACTGGCGGTTTAGCTCTGTTGGTAGAGTGGCCGTGCCAGCAACTTGAAGGTTGCTGGTTCAATTCCCGCTTCTGCCAACCTAGTCACTGCCGTTGTGTCCTTGGGCAAGACACTTTACCCACCTGCTCCCAGTGCCACCCACACTGGTTTGAATGTAACTTAGATATTGGGTTTCACTATGTAAAGCGCTTTGAGTCACCAGAGAAAAAGCGCTATATAAATATAATTCATTTCACTTCACTTCAATAAACGTTTGGGAACTGAGGAAACTAATTGTTGAAGCTTTGAAAGTGGAATTCTTTCCCATTCTTGTTTTATGTAGAGCTTCAGTCCTTCAACAGTCCGGGGTCTCCGCTGTCCTATTTTACGCTTCATAATTTTCCATGGGAGACAGGTCTGGACTGCAGGGGGGCCAGGAAAGTACCCGCATTTTTTTTTTTTACGAAGCCACGCTGTTGTAACACATGCCGAATGTGGCTTGGCATTGTCTTGCTGAAATAAGCAGGGGTGTCCATGAAAATGACGGCGCTTAAATGGCAGCATATGTTGTTCCAAAACCTGTGTGTACCTTTCAGCATTAATGGTGCCTTCACAGATGTGTAAGTTACCCATGCCTTGGGCACTAATGCACCCCCATACCATCACACATGCTGGCTTTTCAACTTTGCGTCGATAACAGTCTGGATGGTTCGCTCCCCATTTATCAACAACATCCAGAAACGTAGATGACCATAGTAACTAATTAGATGACCATAGTAACTAATTAGATGACCATAGTAACTAATTGGATGAGCATAGTAACTAATTGGATGACCATAGTAACTAATTAGATGACCATAGCAACTAATTGGATGACCGTAGTAACTAATTAGATGACCATAGTAACTAATTATATGACCATAGTAACTAATTGGATGACCATAGTAACTAATTAGATGACCATAGTAACTAATTAAATGACCGTAGTAACTAATTAGATGACCATAGTAACTAATTAGATGACCATAGTAACTAATTGGATTACCATAGTAACAAATTGGATGAGCATAGTAACTAATTAGATGACCATAGTAACTAATTAGATGACCATAGTAACTAATTGGATGCCCATATTAACTAACTGGATGACCATAGTAACTAATTAGATGACCATAGTAACTAATTAGATGACCATAGTAACTAATTAGATGACCATAGTAACTAATTGGATGAGCATAGTAACTAATTGGATGACCATAGTAACTAATTAGATGACCATAGCAACTAATTGGATGACCGTAGTAACTAATTAGATGACCATAGTAACTAATTATATGACCATAGTAACTAATTGGATGACCATAGCAACTAATTAGATGACCATAGTAACTAATTAAATGACCGTAGTAACTAATTAGATGACCATAGTAACTAATTAGATGACCATAGTAACTAATTGGATTACCATAGTAACAAATTGGATGAGCATAGTAACTAATTAGATGACCATAGTAACTAATTAGATGACCATAGTAACTAATTGGATGCCCATATTAACTAACTGGATGACCATAGTAACTAATTAGATGACCATAGTAACTAATTAGATGACCATAGTAACTAATTAAATGACCGTAGTAACTAATTAGATGACCATAGTAACTAATTAGATGACCATAGTAACTAATTAAATGACCATAGTAACTAATTACATAACCATAGTAACTAATTAGATTACCATAGTAACTAATTATATGACCATAGTAACTAATTAAATGACCATAGCAACTAATTAAATGACCATAGTAACTCATTAGATGACCATAGTAACAAATTAAATGACCATAGCAACTAATTAAATGACCATAGTAACTCATTAGATGACCATAGTAACTAATTAGATGACCATAGTAACTAATTATATGACCATAGTAACTAATTATATGACCATAGTAACTAATTAGATGACCATAGTAACTAACTGGATGACCATAGTAACTAATAAGATGACCATAGTAACTAATTGAATGACCATAGTAACTAATCAGATGACCATAGTAACTAATTAAATGACCATAGTAACTCATTAGATGACCATAGTAACTAATTAGATGACCATAGTAACTAACTGGATGACCATAGTAACTAATCAGATGACCATAGTAACTAATTGAATGACCATAGTAACTAATCAGATGACCATAGTAACTAATTATATGACCATAGTAACTAATTATATGACCATAGTAACTAATTAAATGACCATAGCAACTAATTAAATGACCATAGTAACTCATTAGATGACCATAGTAACTAATTAGATGACCATAGTAACTAACTGGATGACCATAGTAACTAATAAGATGACCATAGTAACTAATTGAATGACCATAGTAACTAATTAGATGACCATAGTAACTAATTGAATGACCATAGTAACTAATTAGATGACCATAGTAACTAATTAAATGACCATAGTAACTAATTAGATGACCATAGTAACTAATTAGATGACCATAGTAACTAATTAGATGACCATAGTAACTAATTAGATGACCATAGTAACTAATTAAATGACCATAGTAACTAATTAAATGACCATAGTAACTAATTAAATGACCATAGTAACTAATTGGATGACCATAGTAACTAATTAGATGACCATTGTAACTAATTGGATGACCATAGTAACTAATTAGATGACCATAGTAACTAATTGGATGACCATAGTAACTAATTAGATGACCATTCTAACTAATTAGATGACCATAGTAACTAACTAGATGACCATAGTAACTAATTAGATGACCATAGTAACTAATTAGATGACCATAGTAACTAATTAAATGACCATAGTAACTAATTAGATGACCATAGTAACTAATTGGATGACCATAGTAACTAATTAGATGACCATAGTAACTAATTAAATGACCATAGTAACTAATTGGATGACCATAGTAACTAATTAGATGACCATAGTAACTAATTAGATGACCATAGTAACTAATTAGATGACCATAGTAACTAATTAAATGACCATAGTAACTAATTAGATGACCATAGTAACTAATTAGATGACCATAGTAACTAATTAGATGACCATAGTAACTAATTAGATGACCATAGTAACTAATTAAATGACCATAGCAACTAATTAAATGACCATAGTAACTAATTAGATGACCATAGTAACTAATTAGATCACCATAGTAACTAATTAGATGACCATAGTAACTAATTAGATGACCATAGTAACTAATAAGATGACCATAGTAACTAATTGAATGACCATAGTAACTAATTAGATGACCATAGTAACTAATTAGATGACCATAGTAACTAATTAAATGACCATAGTAACTAATTAGATGACCATAGTAACTAATTAAATGACTATAGTAACTAATTAGATGACCATAGTAACTAATAAGATGACCATAGTAACTAATTGAATGACCATAGTAACTAATTAGATGACCATAGTAACTAATTAGATGACCATAGTAACTAATTAAATGACCATAGTAACTAATTAGATGACCATAGTAACTAATTAAATGACCATAGTAACTAATTAGATGACCATAGTAACTAATTAAATGACCATAGTAACTAATTAGATGACCATAGTAACTAATTAGATGACCATAGTAACTAATTAGATGACCATAGCAACTAATTAGATGACCATAGTCACTGGTTTATCATCCATAAGCACAGATTCCAACCATTAAAATACTTTGTATAGTTCAAGATTTACGATCTAAAATAATCTTTCAGGACTGTCCAGCGGTCCAGATTGAAAAGCTCTACAGGCCGCACGTGGCCTCCTGGCCTTGATTTGCCCAGGTCTGGTCTACGTGATTTTAGGATCACTGCAGTTGGCGGTGCTTGGACACGTCGACGCGGAGGAAATTCATCTTCGAATCAGAGCGGGACACGTATCGCCGTATCAAATGGACAAATGCACGACCCAGCCATGAGCTAATTCCACCACACGGTGACTAGTTTGACCCTTAATCGTGTGGAAGCTGAGACTCGGGCTCAATCAGGATTGAACGCTGCCTTTGGTGCCGTGGTCTTCCCCTGAGGTCCACGCTCGGGACAAGGTGATGAAAAGAGTCTAATGAGGCTTTTTGGTGAGCTGCCACACGATATCACCTGCTGGGCATTTTGAAGAACTTCAGTAGACATTATCTTGTCTCTGCTGCTACATAAACTAGTGACTAGTTCCTCCAAACACACCTGAACAGCAAGCACAACCTTTTTGAAACCAAGAGCTACTTCTTCAATCAATCAATCAATCAATCAATGTTTATTTATATAGCCCCAAATCACAAATGTCTCAAAGGACTGCACAAATCATTACGACTACAACATCCTCGGAAGAACCCACAAAAGGGCAAGGAAAACTCACACCCAGTGGGCAGGGAGAATTCACATCCAGTGGGACGCCAGTGACAATGCTGACTATGAGAAACCTTGGAGAGGACCTCAGATGTGGGCAAACCCCCCCCCTCTAGGGGACCGAAAGCAATGGATGTCGAGCGGGTCTAACATGATACTGTGAAAGTTCAATCCATAGTGGCTCCAACACAGCCGCGAGAGTTCAGTTCAAGGTGGATCCAAGACAGTAGCGAGAGTCCAGTCCACAGGAAACCATCCCAAGCGGAGGCGGATCAGCAGCGTAGAGATGTCCCCAATCGATACAGGCGAGCGGTCCATCCTGGGTCTCGACTCTGGACAGCCAGTACTTCATCCATGCTCATCGGACCGGACCCCCTCCACAAGGGAGGGGGGGGGACATAGGAGAAAGAAAAGAAGTGGCAGATCAACTGGTCTAAAAAGGAGGTCTATTTAAAGGCTAGAGTATTAAGATGAGTTTTAAGGTGAGACTTAAATGCTTCTACTGGTTTGGTACTGAAGGGCTACCAGTTTGATACACACTTAGATAAATTGCTAGAAATAGACAATTTTTCTCAATTTACCTTTAATAAATAAATCTATACATATATAAAAAATGGGTATTTCTGTCTGTCATTCCGTCGTACATTTTTTTTCTTTTTGTGGAGAACAAATGATGAAAAAAACACTTAATTGAACGGTTTAAAAGAGGAGAAAACACGAAAAAAAAAAGAAAATGTAATTTTGGAACATAGTTCATCTTCAATTTCGACTCTTTAAAATTCAAAATTCAGTCGAAAAAAAGAAGAGAAAAACTAACTAATTCGAATCATTTTGAAAAAATGAAAAAAAGAATTCACTAGTGAAGTGACTTATCTTTATATAGCGCTTTTTCTCTAGTGACTCAAAGCGCTTTACACAGTGAAACCCAATATCTAAGTTACATTTAAACCAGTGTGGGTGGCACTGGGAGTGTCTTGCCCAAGGACACAACGGCAGTGACAAGGATGGCGGAAGCGGGGATCGAACCTGGAACCCTCAAGTTGCTGGCACGGCCGCTCTAATACCGGTTTAGCAATTTTTCCTGATTAAGATTAATTTTAAAATTTTGATGACATGTTTAGCTCGGATGGTAGAGTGGCCGTGCCAGCAACTTGAGGGTTCCAGGTTCGATTCCCGCTTCCGCCATCCTAGTCACTGCCGTTGTGTCCTTGGGCAAGACACTTTACCCACCTGCTCCCAGTGCCACCCACACTGGTTTAAATGTAACTTAGATATTGGGTTTCACTACGTAAAGCGCTATGAGTCACTAGAGAAAAAGCGCTATATAAATATAATTCACTTCACTTTGGATTTGCCAGAATAATTTTTTGAATTTTAATCGTAACTTTGAAGAAATATTTCACAAATATTCTTCGTTGAAAAAACAGAAGCTAAAATGAAGAATTAAATTAAAATGTATTCATTATTCTTTACAGTTAAAAAAAAATACTTGAACATTGATTTAAATTGTCAGGAAAGAAGAGGAAGGAATTTAAAAGGTAAAAAAGTGTGTGTTTAAAAATCCTAAAATCATTTTTAAGGTTGTATTTTTTCTCTAAAATTGTCTTTCTGAAAGTTATAAGAAGCAAAGTAAAAAAAAAATGAATTTATTTAAACAAGTGAAGACCAAGACTTGAAAATATTTTCTTGGATTTGCAAATTCTATTTGAGTTTTGTCTCTCTTAGAATTAAAAATGTCGAGCAAAGCGAGACCAGCTTGCTAGTAAACAAATACAATTTAAAAAATAGAGGCAGCTCACTGGTAAGTGCTGCTATTTGAGCTATTTTTAGAACAGCATTGCACTTTTCTTTTTTTACTAAAATAAGTGTTTTTTTCACAATGTGTCGACTTCTTTTTTCTTATAAAATTGGGAACAATTTCTTACATTCTTTTTCCGTAATATTGCAGTATTTTCTCGTAAAATGTTAACTTTTTTATGCAAAATTATTACTTTTTAATGCAAAATGGTGAAATTTGTCATATAAAATTCTAACTTTTATCACAATTTTGCCAATTGTCTTGTTTTTGTAAAATAGTGAAATTTTTTGAGTAAAACTATCATTGACTTTTGTCATCATTTTGCCAAGTAAAAATCTGATTATTATTATTATATTGCCCACATTTTAAAGTTTTCTTATTAAATTGTGACTCTTTTCATAAAATTGCCAACATTTTAAGCTTCTCTTGTAAAATTGCGACTGTTATCGAGTAAAATTCCAACTTTTATCACAATATTGCACTTTTCTTTTTTTTTACTAAAATCTGTGTTTTTTTTTCAGAATATGTCGACTTCTTTTTACTTATAAAATTGGGAACAATTTCTTACATTCTTTTTCCGTAATATTGCAGTATTTTCTCGTAAAATGTTGACTTTTTTATGTAAAATTATTACTTTTGAAAGCAAAATGGTGAAATTTGTCATATAAAATTCTAACTTTTATCACAATTTTGCCAATTTTCTTGTTTTTGTAAAATAGTGACATTTTTTGAGTAAAACTATCATTGACTTTTGTCATAATTTTGCCAAGTAAAAATCTGATTATTGTTATTATATTGGCCACATTTTATAGTTTTCTTATTAAATTGTGGCTCTCTTCATACAATTGCAAAAATTTTAAGCTTCTCTTGTAAAATTGCGACTGTTATCGAGTAAAATTCCAACTTTTATCAGAATATTGCACACATTTTTCTTGTAAAAGTTTGACTTGCTTTGAGTAAAATGACAACTTATTATAATACTGCCAAAATTCAAAGTTTTTCTTGTGACATTGTGACCTTTTTCTTGTGAAATTCCAAATCATTTTTCACAACAAGCTTTTTTATGTATATATGTATAAACATATATTATGTATATATTATTGATGTTGTAAATGCACTTCTTCATGTATCAAGAAAGGCTGGTCCTAAAGAGGTAGGCGTTTTTTCAGCGGTCTCAAGAAGGTCAGAAATACAAGAATGTGTGTGTGTGTGTATGTGTGTACGTGTGTTTGATTGATTGATTGAAACTTTTATTAGTAGATAGCACAGTTCAGTACATATTCCGTACAATTGACCACTAAATGGTAACACCCCAATAAGTTTTTCAATTTTTTTAGAAGAAGAAAAAACTAATAAATAAAAAAAAAATTGATTAACGTGGACTCCAACTTAAACAAGTTAAAGAACTTATTGGGGTGTTACCATTTAGTGGTCAATTGTACGGAATATGTACTGAACTGTGCAATCTACTAATAAAAGTTTTTAATCAATCAATCAATTAAGTCGGGGTCCACGTTAATCAATTCATGTGTGTGCGTAAAACATAAAATTATTTTACACTTTACTCTAACATGTTTTTTTCTAGTTAGAATTAGAATTCCTGAAATCTGAAATGTGAACATTTCTACTGACACATGATATAAATGGTCTTTTTACTTGTTTAAAAGTATTTTTTTTAAAGATTTTCTGCTGCCTTTTCCTGCCATGTGACTTTTTTACCTTCAGCATGTTTCTATGAACTTAATTAATAATTCAGTTTCTTCTATTTTCCCAACTCCATGTGAAGTTGTAGTTTCCATGCTTTTATGGTACGTGTAATGCAGGGGTGTCCAAAGTGTGGCCCGCAGGTAATTTTTTAACGGCCCCACGGCACATTTTAGAAATACGATTGAAAAATTTTTAAAACGTAAAAAGTGATATAAAAGAGCAAACGGGTGAAATGTATCAAGAAAATGTTGCAATGTTTACTCTAATAACACAAAGCTGCCATGCAGGCTGTTTCTTTCTTTAAAAAATAATAATGAATCAAAATCAATGTCATTATGAATTATTGACCTATTCAAGGATTCAATTACGTCCCGTTAAATTTTCCACTGAGATATTTTGGGGGGAAAATGTTGCATATTTTGTGTTTTCCGTATAAAAAACTGAGCTGTTTCTTCTAAAGAAGGGCCTAAAATGAACAAACAAAAAACATAAACAACAATAAAACTTATAATTGACGGATATATCTGAAGTTGATCTCGAGATTATTGTGTTAAAAGTAAACAGTAAAAAAATGCATAATTAATTTTTTAACACTTTAATGAGTAGGACCCTTTTGGATCCCCAATAATTTTAATATGATTTGTTTTTAAGTGTCATTGCTCAAAAAATAATAATGAATTAAAATTAATGGTGTTATTAGTTATTGACTTTTTTAAGGCTCCAATTATTATGTAATCTCAAATATTCCACTTAAAAAATATATTGGGTGATAATATTGCATATTTCGTGGTTTCTTCCATCCCAAAACAGGGTTTTCTTTGACAAAAAGAGCATACAACTTAAATCTTTAAATTAATTATACTGACAGATGGACCTAATGTTGATCTGGAAATTTAAAACTTGAATAATAATAAAACAAAATAATACTGAATAATGACAAATTTTTTATATTGTTTTGACCAAAACCCTTTAGGGTCCCCGGGATTAAGCCTGAGTGGAGGCCTAAATTTATTTTGGTTATACATATATTGTATTGTATTTCAAAATAAAAAAAAATGTCAAAATTGCCCCCGCTTGCTTTGATTTTTAAGTCTGCGGCCTTAAGTGGAAAAAGTTTGGACACCCCTGCTGTAATGCGACTGACGGCCGCACGCAGCGCGCCTCTCCTACACTAGGGGGCGACTGTGGTCATTTCAGCGTGTTTCGCTATGTTCGACGTGAATACCATAGAAGAAGATAATGCTAAAGCTAGTAACTTCCAAGCTCCGCGTCTAACCGGTAAGGACAACTTTCCACTGCTTTTTCACCTTATTTTCAATGTTTTAATGTGTTTCAATGACACTTGTGGCCATTAAGATCATTAGAGACATGCTAAAAGATCGCATTTTTAGTCTAATTGTTTGAGGAGGTGTCTGTTCAGCAGTTGTGTCGAACAATGTGCTGAGTCAGTAAAGTGTCTTCTTTGTGAACATCCTGGTACTTATTTAACAAGTAGGTCTCTATTTTATCGCACACTTTAAAAATACTGAACTATTTCAGCATCCTATGTGTGAGTTTGATTGATCAAATGGAGTCAAAATGTCACTACTGCTTACGTTGGATTGGCTGAACAGAGTCACGTGACAGCGCCTGCCGGAAGAATGACATAACAATATGTCTTCGCAAGCCTTAGGCTCCTTCTACACTAAGCCGGCTAATGTTATCCAGGGTACATCAATCAATCAATCAATGTTTACTTATATAGCCCTAAATCACTAGTGTCCCACCTAACCTTATCTGTGTCCACACACACTTAAAAAGGTCGTTTAAGACCCCCTACCGTCAGACGACGCATGCGCGGAAAATGCCCACGTCATCGTCCCCTCCGGTTTTTTGATTGCTTGATTGATTGAAACTTTTATTAGTAGATTGCACAGTTAAGTACATATTCCGTGCAATTGAGCACTAAATGGTAACACCCCAATAAGTTTTTCAACTTTTTTAAGTCGGGGTCCACGTTAATCAATTCATGGTACAAATATCAGCATAATACAGTCATCACACAAGTTAATCATCGTAGTACAGGGGTGTCCAAACTTTTTACACTGAGGGCCGCACACTGAAAAATCAAAGCAAGCGGGGGCCATTTTCCTAATTTTTATTTTAAAAACCAATACAATATATGTATAAAAAATATACCCGGGGACCCCAAAGGGTTTGGTCAAAAAAAATATTAAAAATGTGTCATTATTCAGTATTATTTTGTGTTATTATTATTCAAGTTTTAAATCTCTAGATCAACATTAGGGAAAAAAAAACAAAACACAAAATATGCAATATTTTCACCAAATAACTTTTTTAGGTGGAATATTTGAGATTATATAATTGGAGCCTTAATTTTGGATTTTGATTCATTATTATTTTTTGAGCAATGACACTTAAAAACAAATGACACCAAAATAATCGGGGATCCAAAAGTGTCCTGCTCATTAAAGTGTTAAAAAATAAATAATACATTTTCTTTACTGTTTACTTTTAGCACAATAATCTCGAGATCTACTTCAGATATATCCTTCAACTTTAAGTTTTATTGTTGTTTATGTTTTGTTTGTTTGTTTCAGGCCCTTCTTTAAAAAAAACAGCTCAGTTTTTTTTTTAATGGCAAAACACAAAATATGCAACATTTTCCCCCAAAAATATGATGAGGTGAATTTGAATTTTGATTCATTATTATTTTTTGAGCAATGACACTTAAAAACAAATGACATTAAAATAATTGGGGATCCAAAAGTGTCCTGCTCATTAAAGTGTTGAAAAATAAATAATACATTTTCTTTACTGTTTACTTTTAGCACAATAATCTCGAGATCTACTTCAGATATATCCTTCAACTTTAAGTTTTATTGTTGTTTATGTTTTGTTTGTTTGTTTCAGGCCCTTCTTTAAAAAAAACAGCTCAGTTTTTTTTTAATGGCAAAACACAAAATATGCAACATTTTCCCCCAAAAATATGATGAGGTGAATTTGAATTTTGATTCATTATTATTTTTTGAGCAATGACACTTAAAAACAAATGACATTAAAATAATTGGGGATCCAAAAGTGTCCTGCTCATTAAAGTGTTGAAAAATAAATAATACATTTTCTTTACTGTTTACTTTTAGCACAATAATTTCGAGATCAACTTCAGATATATCCTTCAACTTTAAGTTTTATTGTTGTTTATGTTTTGTTTGTTTGTTTCAGGCCCTTCTTTAAAAAAAAAAAAGCTCAGTTTTTTTTTAATGGCAAAACACAAAATATGCGACATTTTCCCCCAAAAATATGATGAGGTGGCGACTTGTCCAGGGTGTACCCCACCTTCTGCCCGATTGTAGCTGAGATAGGCGCCAGCGCCCCCCGCGACCCCAAAAGGGAATAAGCGGTAGAAAATGGATGGATGGATGGAATACTTAATATGACGTAATTGGAGCGGTGAATAGGTCAATAATTCAAAATGACATTGATTTTGATTTATTACAAGGGAATAAGCGGTAGAAAATGGATGGATTATTTTCTAAAGAAAGAAACAGCCTGCGTGGCAGCTTTGTGTTATGAGAGTAATAAGCATTGCAACAATTTGTTACATTTCACTTGTTTGCTCTTTTATACCACTTTTTATGTTTTTAATTTTTTTCAATTGTATTCTTAAAATGTGCCGTGGGGCCAGTAAAAAAACAACCCGTGGGCTGCAAATGGCCCCCGGGCCGCACTTTGGACACCTCTGTCATAGCGTCATCATTCCGCGACGTTTTCAACAGAATACCTCGCGGGAAATTTAAAATTGCAATTTAATAAAGTAAAAAGGCCGTATTGGCATGTGTTGCAATGTTAATATTTCATCATTGATATTTAAACTATCAGACTGCGTGGTCGCTAGTAGTGGCTTTCAGTAGGCTTTTGAATAAGGAACTTTGGACAGAGTCAAAGCACTAACTAATACGAAGGATTAGTGCATGGGTGTCAAACTCTGGCCCGCGGGCCAAATTTGGCCCGCCATGTAATTTATTTTGGCCCTTGAGACAATATTAAATTAACATTAGAGCTGGCCCACCGGTATTATACAGCGGCGGTACATTCACTGCTAATTCTAATACTTGCCAACCCTCACAATTTTCCCAGGAGACTCCCGAATTTCTCCACGAAAATCTACCAGGACAACCATTCTCTCGAATTTCTCCCGATTTCCACGCGGACAACAATATCGCCGGCGTGCCTTAAAGGTACTGATTTTAGCGTCTTCTACAACCTGTTGTCATGTCCGCTTTTCCGGCCCTGTCACGTAATATATGCGGATTCTACACACACACACACACACAAGTGAATGCGAGGCATACTTGGTCAACAGTCATACAGGTCACACTGAGAGTGGCCTTATAAACAACTTTAACACTGTTACAAATATGCACCACACTGTGAACCCACACCAAACAAGTATGACAAACACATTTCGGGAGAACATCAACACAACAGAACAAATACCCAGAACCCATTGCAGTACTAACTCTTCCGGGACGCTACAATATACACCCCCGCAACCAACAAACCTCGATTTTACATGTCACTATAAAGTTATATAAGCCTTGCTTGTTCAATATTCAATGCAAAACTTGTTTGGGTCCCTATTAAAGGTTAAGTTTTTCAACTTTGGCCCGCGGCTTTGTTCAGTTTAGAATTTTGGCCCATTCTGTATTTGAGTTCGACACCCCTGGATTAGTGTTTTCCAGGCTCAAACGGTTGCCATAAAATCTTCATTGAATAGTTCCCACTCCTGACATATAAGGTTTAAGTACGCAACGTATTTAATGTCACATTCGTTTTACTTTCACTCGAGTAGTTCTGTGAAGAAGAAACGTTTCATTGCGATGGCTGCATTTATTCATAGCATCGTTTAAATTCATTCATAATCTGTCAATTACTGCATTTTACTTAGTTTCACCAATCCAACGTAAACACTCGTGACCTTTGACTCCAGTCCACCAATCAAATGGAGGCTGGCAGTCACATGACTACACGCTGTCAAAAGTGACAAGCACTACTCTTCAATGCAACAAAACACAACATCTAACTTCCTCAAAAAGAAAATCATTTTGTGATGTTTAAAAAGCTGCACACTGATATATTGATTATTGATTAACTATTGGCAGTTTAAGCACTCATGTGTATAATTATATCTTCGATTCATTCTTAAAATGTTGGCTATTTATTAGATTGTACAGTCGTGGTCAAAAGTTTACATACACTGATGTCATGAGTTTCCAATCATTTCTACAACTTATTTTTGGTGATGTAGTGATTGGAGCACATACTTGTTAGTAACAAACATTCATGAAGTTTGCTTATTTTATGAATTTATTATGACTACTGAAAATGTGAGCAAATCTGCTTGGTCAAAAGTTTACATACAGCAATGTATATTTTTGTTACATGTCTCTTGGCAAGTTTTACTGCAAAAAGGCGGTTTTGGCAGCCATCCACAAGCTTTGGCAAGCTTCTGCTTGAATTTTTGACCACTCCTCTTGACAAAGTTGGTGCAGTTCAGCTAAATTTGTTGGTTTTCTGACATGGACTTGTTTCTTCAGCATTGTCCACGCCATTTAAGCCAGGACAAAACCTTAATTCTAGCCTGATTTAGCCATTCATTTACCACTTTTGAGGTGTGTTTGGGGTCATTGTCCTGTTGGAACACCCAACTGTGCCAAGACCCAACCTCCGGGCTGATAATTTTAGGTTGTCCTGAAGAATTTGGAGGTAGTCCTCCTTTTTCATTGTCCCATTTACTCTGTGTAAAGCACCAGTTCCTTTGGCAGCAAATCACGTCCAGAGCATAATACTACCACCACCATGCCTGACGGTAGGTGTGGTGTTCCTGGGGTTTAAGTTGGGGTCCATGTTAATCAATTCATGGTAAAGTGGCAAGTTTCACTGCAAAAAGGCGGTTTTGGTAGCCATCCACAAGCTTTGGCAAGCTTCTGCTTGAATTTTTGACCACTCCTCTTGACAAAATTGGTGCAGTTCAGCTAAAGTTGTAGGTTTTCTGACGTACTTGTTTCTTCAGCATTGTCCACGCGATTTAAGTCAAGAAAAAAACCTTAATTCTAGCCTGATTTAGCCATTCATTTACCAATTTTGAGGTGTGTTTGGGGTCATAGTCCTGTTGGAACACCCAACTGCGCCCAAGACCCAACCTCCGGGCTGGTGATTTTAGCTTGTCCTGAAGAATTTGGAGGTAATCCTCCTTTTTCATTGTCCCATATACTCTGTGTAAAGCACCAGTTCCTTTGGTAGCAAAACAGGCCCAGAGCATAGTACTACCACCACCATGATTGTAGGTAGGTCTGGTGTTCCTGGGGTTTAAGTCGGGGTCCATGTTAATCAATTCATGGTAAAGTGGCAAGTTTCACTACAATAAGGCGCTTTTGGTAGCCATCCACAAGCATTTGTAAGCTTCTGCTTGAATTTTTGACCACTCCTCTTGACAAAGTTGGTGCATTTCAGCTAAATATGTTGGTTTTGTGACATGGACTTGTTTCTTCAGCATTGTCTACGCGATTTAAGTCAGGACAAAACCTTGATTCTAGCCTGATTTAGCCATTCATTTACTACTTTTGACGTGTGTTTGGGGTCATTGTCCTGTTGGAACACCCAACTGCGCCCAAGACCCAACCTCCGGGCTGGTGATTTTAGCTTGTCCTGAAGAATTTGGAGGTAATCCTCCTTTTTCATTGTCCCATATACTCTGTGTAAAGCACCAGTTCCTTTGGCAGCAAAACAGGCCCACCATGATTGACGGTAGTTATGGTGTTCTTGGGGTTTAAGTCGGGGTCCATGTTAATCATGGTAAAGTGGCAAGTTTCACTGCAATAATGCGCTTTTGGTAGCCATCCACAAGCTTGTCCTGTTGGAACACCATGGTGTGGTGTTCCTGGGGTTTAAGTCGGGATCCATGTTAATCAATTCATGATAAAATGGCAAGTTTCACTGCAATAATGCACTTTTGGTAGCCATCCACAAGCTTTGGCAAGCTTCTGCTTGAATTTTTGACCACTCCTCTTGGCAAAGTTGGTGCAGTTCAGCTAAATTTGTTGGTTTTCTGACATAGACTTGTTTCTTCAGCATTGTCCACGCGATTTAAGCCAGGACAAAACCTTAATCCTAGCCTGATTTAGCCATTCATTTACCAATTTTGACGTGTGTTTGGGGTCATTGTCCTGTTGGAACACCCAACCTTCGGGCTGATGATTTTAGCTTGTCCTGAAGAATTTGGAGGTAGTCCTCCTTTTTCATTCTTCCCATTTACTCTCTATAAAGCACCAGGTCCTTTGGCAGCAAATCACGCCCAGAGCATAATACTACCACCACCATGCTTGACAGAAGGAATGGTGTTCCTGTGATTAAAGGCCTCCAAATATATTGCTGGGTATTGTAGCCAAACAGCTCCATTTTTGTTTCATCTGACCACAGAACTTTCCTCCTCCAGAAGGTCTTATCTTTGTCTATGTGATGTCAGATGAAAAATCATTTAAGCTGTATGTTTCATCTTCTGATACCTCAACAGTTAGCTGGAAAAAATCTGATTCGGGCCACTTTGGCCCCCAGTGTAAACGTGGTCATTGTAATGGTGCTAACAGGTAGACACCAGAATACCAAGACCCTTAAGGTTTCCCCGGCTAATCAGTGGGTCTCAAGCAACAATCCTCGTCTGCAATCGTCATCAAATCAGAGCGACAGTATGTCTACAATCATACCCAATGTCATGGTCAGCTCCTAAATGGCAGCCCTCCTCTTCGTTACACCGAATACGCACAACACAACTCTCATCATAGCCTGAGACCTACTCGGTTTTGTTCCTCTGATTATCTAGCTGTGTTTGTTTTTGGCCTCTTGTCAGGAAAAATGTGGAGCGATTAGATTTCCCTACAATAAGGTTAAACCATTTCAAAACACACGACTCGAGTGGAATTGAACAAGAGCAAAACAACAATTAAAAGCAGTCCAATGACAGATAAAGGTAAACGATGATTAAAGGAGGTGGCGCAGACCCTTTGGTAAGTCCTTAAAAAGCCAGCGTGTCCTTCACAAGCGTTGCACAAACATCTTTGTTTGAAAAGTACATGACACTTTGAAGTGCATGTCATGTACTGTAAGCCACAGCTGTCAAGAAGGATAACAAAAAACATTTCTGAAGCTTTAATGGAGACCTGTGTCGCCTTGAAATGTGACCCAGACGCTGCGGTATTTGCAGGCTATTATTTATGTGTTTTCTTTGTCAGGCCAGTTTTGGTGTTTACACTTCATGGACGTGGAGGTCAGGGCTCAGCAGTGGCATTGAAGGCACGGAAATGGCCAAAAACCTTCTTGGTGTGAGGTTTGCGAGACACTGGAGGCGCCGTAGCGAGGCTCGCCGCGCCGATAGAAAAATGGAGAACAAACGCCGCGCTCGGTTTTTAGACGGAGCTCTAAGAAGCTGGTTGTGCCTGCGTTGTTTTTCATGGCAACACTGCCGCTAATTTTAGTTAATATTCACCTCATGACACACATCCTTTTTGGATGCTTATTTATTGGGTTTTATGTCCCCGTGAAAATATGAATACTGTATTTCCTTGAATTGCCGCCAGGGCGCTAATTAATTTACAACCTCTTCTCACTCCGGCGTTTACCAAAGGCATGCGGTAAATTGAGGCCTGCGCTTATAAATTTGAGTGTGATGTAAGGATGCTATCATGAAAAGCACATTTATTTAAAAAAAAAATGTTATTCCGGTCTTACCTTTACTTATAAATGAAGTCCATGCGCAGCTCCTTCTGATCAAAAGCATCAATAACATGTTTATAGAAGTCTTCCTTATCTTTCTTCAGTTTTAAAAGTCTCTCTGTCTCGATGGAGATCTTCCTTTATTACCTCCTGCAGTTTAGAAAACTGTTTTTTTAGATATGTAATCCTCCATGTTAAAAGTGCAAGCGAGAGGAAAAACTAAACGATCGCTGCTTGCGATTTAGCCATTCATTTACCACTACTCTGCAGCCGAGTAGTCTCAAGAAGGATCACTAGCGCCCTCTACCACCAGGAGGCGGGAATCATTTGACTCATATTTGACACACGCAGCTACGGTATATAAATAAAACATAGCTGCTTACTGTTCTTTTTAGCATTTTCAATAGCTTGGACCTTAAATCCTACTGAATAGCTCTTAATCTTCTTCCCTTTATGCAATTTCAAATGAGAAACATGGCGTGTTGGAAAGTCACAGTAGTGCCCTCACTACTACTAGTAGTACTACTAGTAGTACTATTACTAGTACTACTAGTAGTACTACTAGTAGTACTACTAGTAGTACTACTAGTAGTACTACTAGTCCTCCATGAGAAACATGGCGTGTTGGAAAGTCACAGTAGTGCCCTCACTACTACTAGTAGTACTACTAGTAGTACTACTAGTAGTAGTACTAGTCCTCCATGAGAAACATGGCATGTTGGAAAGTCACAGTAGTGCCCTCACCACTACTAGTAGTACTACTAGTCCTCCATGAGAAACATGGCGTGTTGGAAAGTCACAGTACTGCCCTCACTACTACTAGTAGTACTACTAGTAGTACTACTAGTAGTACTACTAGTCCTCCATGAGAAACATGGCGTGTTGGAAAGTCACAGTAGTGCCCTCACTACTACTAGTAGTACTACTAGTAGTACTACTAGTAGTACTACTAGTAGTACTACTAGTCCTCCATGAGAAACATGGCGTGTTGGAAAGTCACAGTAGTGCCCTCACTACTACTGGTAGTACTACTAGTAGTACTAGTAGTCCTCCATGAGAAACATGGCGTGTTGGAAGGTGAGCAGGAAGGCCAACGCTGGACATAATTGCTGCCTGCGCTGAGGCTTGGAGGCCCAACCTCTCATTTCACATGAATAATGTCGCCGTGTCGGACAGCCAGCCAAAAAAAAGTGGCAGTTTCTTTTCTCAGAGGTTTATTTTTTTTTTGTAGTCCAACTAATACTCTCAGCTGTGGCTTTTAGGACCAAGAGAGCAGGTGACCGCTTCCTTCTTCAAACTTGTCTTCCACCATGTTTTACTTCAGCATGAATGTGACGCATCCTGTTACCACGACAACAATACAGTATTTGAAACCCATCACTACATGTATTATATTATTATCTTTTTGATGGGTGTGAATTGTTTTGCTTCCGACTTTTAAAGTCATTTTGATAGTAGGCTAATATAGACACTTACATCATGTGTTGTCTTCATTATAACACTTATATAAGACTTTTAAAGGCATTTTGATAGTAGGCTAATATAGACACTTACATCACGTGTTGCATTCATTATGACAATTATATAAGACTTTTAAAGTCATTTTGATAGTAGGCGGATTTAGACACTTACATCATGTGTTGTCTTCATTATAACACTTATATAAGACTTTTAAAGTCATTTTGATAGTAGGCTAATATAGACACTTACATCATGTGTTGCCCTCATTATAACACTTATATAAGACTTTTAAAGTCATTTTGATAGTAGGCTAATATAGACACTTACATCATGTGTTGTATTCATTATAACACTTATATAAGATTTTTAAAGTCATTTTGATAGTAGGCTAATATAGACACTTGCATCAATCAATCAATCAATCAATGTTTACTTATATAGCCCTAAATCACGGGTGTCTCAAAGGGATTTTGGCACATTTTGCTTAGAAAATGTGCCAAAATCTGCTGTACAACAGTAAAACTCAATGTGGGCGGGTTATTGCCAACCAAACCAGGGATCAGCTGTAAATACATTCATACGCACATGCATAGGTACATATGCATGCATACCATATATACATTTACTGTACTCTTGGCTGTACACTTAGCCTTTTCACTAGTTCTACTAAATGAAAACATTTATTAACACAAACATTTTTTGTGGGTAATATGAAATGTCTTAAATATCACAAATGTGTGTTCTCATACATATAAACACAATGCCATCATAAGACTAATTAACCCTCAAACACAAAACTGTCGCTAACGAGTGAAAGACTGGACTATATGGACCCAAACTCTTTTGAATTTTTTTACTAGTTTGTTTTACCTCAGCTTAATAAATAGATTAAATGTGCTTCCATAGCTGTAAGTTTTTGTCAACAAACGGGGTTTTGCTTGGATGGCAAGTTTGTCACTTGTTATGATATTGTCGGTCAATCTTCCCTCCGAACCCTCGGGAGTTGCTTACGTGCGCGCAGTGCAGTTTGTGTCAAGTGGGGGGGAAAATAGGTTGTTTTATTGACCGGATCCTCCAACTAAGACCTTGTTTCTTCTGTGTCGGAAGACTGAGTGTGTGAGCTAAGGGTTCCAGCACAGTGTGATCAGTGACACTTATGCATCAATCACTTGTCCACTTGGTTATAGTATTGACAAAAAAAACAGACAGGCCAACATTTTACTGTAGTTTATTCAAATTTGGATGGCTACATTTTAGGAGCTAATTAAAGGGTTAAAATGTGTTAATTTTTTTTTTCTTCAATACTCGCACAAAATATTTTTTGTCGCAAATGCGGAAATCAAAGAAAACTTTTATGAAGTGATCACTGCAAACTTGTGCGTTCTTGGTCTAGAGTGCGTGCCCCTTGTCTTTTTGTAAAATCTTGACATATTTACCCCTTCTTGATCCTTTTTACGAATCGATCGGTTCCAACAGTCTAAAACAAGCATAGGGCGTTTTTCTCGGAGAAATGCAAAATGGCAGCCAAAGTTAATGAGCCGGATGTGACATGTCAGACAGAAAAATGAAACCAACCAACTGCAAAAATCTGATCTTTTAGACAAGTGTGAATGTTGAGCAAGAACTGGATGCACCACCCATGCTGTTCATCATGTTCCTAAGTAGTTGGGAAAGGGCATGTTCACCGCTCTGTGACATCACCTATTCTTTTAACAACACTCAATAAACGTTTGGGAACTGAGGAAACTAATTGTTGAATCTTTGAAAGTGGAATTCTTTACCATTCTTGCTTGATGTACAGCTTAAGTTGTTCAACAGTCCGTGGTCTTGTTGTCGTATTTTACACTTCATAATGCGCCACACATTTTTGATGGGAGACAGGTCTGGACTGCAGGCGGGCCAGGAAAGTACCCGCACTCTTTTACTACAAAGCCGCGCTGTTGTAACACGTGGCTTGGCATTGTTTTGCTGAAATAAGCAGGGGCGTCTATGATAATGTTGCTTGGATGACAACATATGTTGTTCCAAAACCTGTATGGACCATTCAGCACTAAAGGTGCCTTCACAGATGTGTAAGTTACCCATGCCTTGGGCACTAATGCACCCCCATACCATCACACATGCTGGCTTTTCAACTTTGCGCCTATAACAATCCGGATGGTTCTTTTCCTCTTTGTTCTGGAAGACAGCACGTCCACAGTTTCCAAATATAAATTGAAATGTGGACTCGTCAGACCACTGAACACTTTTCTACTTTGCATCAGTCCATCTTAGATGAGCTCGGGCCCAGAGAAGCCGGCGGCGTTCCTGGGTGTTGTTTGCATTGTAGAGTTTTAACTTGCACTTACAGATGTAGCGACCAACTGTAGTTACTGACAGTGGTTTTATGAAGTGTTCCTGAGCCCATATACACTAGTAACACAATAAGCAGATAAGGGATTTTCCAGAATTATCCTAGTAAGTGTGTCTAATAACATCTGAATCGCCCTGTTGTCGAGTTTTTTTTTTTTTTTTTTTCTAGTCCTTCACTCTCACTTTCCTCATCCACAAATCTTTCATCTTCGCTCAAATTAGTGGGGAATATGTCGCTTTCTCGGTCCGAATCGCTCTCGCTGGCCATGATTGTAAACAATGTTCAGATGTGAGGAGCTCACATGGTGGTTTGAACCTCAAAGACTGATGGAGTGTTTTTTTTTTTTTTTAGCCATGGAGTTCCGATGTTCTGCGCATGTTCTATTTTTGTGCTGCGGCTAATATAAATTATAAGTTCTGTGGCGTCTCATTGCGAGCCAGGACAGAGTGACTGACTTCCATGAGAGCAAGGATGGACAGAATGTGTTGTGCCACAGTAAAAGTCCATGTGGGCGGGTCACGGCTAGCAGAACCCGGGGATGAAAGGATCAGCTGTAAAGTCCACACCACTGCACTTGCTGTGGGAAAGTGCTCCAGAAATAACCAACAGAACGCAGCAACAGGAATAAATAAATAAAAGGACACAAAGTCCAGACATGATTTGAATTGAGCAATTTATGTTGGGTTTCCCTGACAGAATTTAGATGTTCTAGCAACATTTAGTGCCGCTCGTTTTGGTTTTGTGCATTAATTCAATCTTTGTGGTGATCTTCTATCTGTTTCCCGCGTACCTGTAGCTGACCACGGAACTTTCCTCCAGAAGGTTTTATCTTTGTCCGTGTACCTGCTTGTTTGGCCACAATACCCAGCAATATGTGTGGAGGAATGTAATCCCAGGAACACCACACCTACTGTCGAGCATGGTGGTGGTAGTATTATGCTTTGGGCTTGTTTTGCTGCCAGTGGAACTGCTGCATTAAAGGCCTACTGAAATGAGATGTTCTTATTTAAACGGGGATAGCAGCTCCATTCTATGTGTCATACTTCATCATTTCACGATATTGCCATATTTTTGCTGAAGGGATTTAGTAGAGAACATCCACGATAAAGTTCGCTACTTTTGGTCGCTAATAAAAAAAAGCTTTGCCTGTATCGGAAGTAGCAGACGATGTGGGCGTGACGTCACGGGTTGTGGAGCATTGTTTACAATCATGGCCACCAGCAGCCAGAGCGATTCGGACCGAGAAAGCGCCAATTTCCCCATTAATTTGAGCGAGGATGGAAGATTCGTGGATGAGGAAAGTGAGAGTGAAGGACTATAAAGAAAAAAAAGACGAGGGCAGTGGGAGCGATTCAGATGTTATTAGACACATTTACTAGGATAATTCAGGGAAATCCCTTATCTGCTTATTGTGTTACTAGTGTTTTAGTGAGGGCTTCACGGTGGAAGAGGGGTTAGTGCGTCTGCCTCACAATACGAAGGTCCTGCAGTCCTGGGTTCAAATCCAGGCTCGGGATCTTTCTGTGTGGAGTTTGCATGTTCTCCCCGTGAATGCGTGGGTTCCCTCCGGGTACTCCGGCTTCCTCCCACCTGGGGATAAGTTGATTGGCAACACTAAATGGTCCCTAGTGTGTGAATGTGAGTGTGAATGTTGTCTGTCTATCTGTGTTGGCCCTGCGATGAGGTGGCGACTTGTCCAGGGTGTACCCCGCCTTCCGCCCGATTGTAGCTGAGATAGGCGCCAGCGCCCCCCGCAACCCCAAAAAGGGAATAAGCGGTAGAAAAATGGATGGATGGATGTTTTAGTGAGATTATATGGTCGTACCTGAAAGTCGGAGGGGTGTGGTGACCGCCAGTGTCTCCGAGGGAAGCCATGTTTCTCGACGAGGCAAGGCAGCCGGGCTGAGATATTTTTTTCCCCCTCCTCAACGGTGTAAGCTTTCGACAGTCGGGGGTGGCCGGTGGGAGGAGGCAAGAGAGTCTGCAGTTGCAGGAAAAATGACGCAAGCTCTCCACTCATGTCTACGGCAAGAGCCGACTTAATACCACCATTTTCTCACTGAAACCTGCCGGTTGACATGTGGTAGGGAACCATGTTCACTTGACCGCTCTCTTCCATAGTAAAGCTTCACCGTCATCTTTCGGGAATGTAAACAAGGAAACACTGACTGTTTGTGTTGCTACAGCCGGCCGCAATACACCGCTTCCCACCTGCATCTTTCTTCTTTGACGTCTCCATTATTAATTGAACAAATTGTAAAAGATTCAGCAACACAGATGTCCAGAATACTGTGGAATTATGCGATGAAAGCAGACTACTTATAGCTGGGAACGGTGCTGGATCAAAATGTCCTCTACAATGCGTGACATCACGGGCACGCGTCATCATTCCGCGACGTTTTCAGCATGATAATTCGCGCAAAATTTAAAATTGCAATTTAGTAAAGTAAAAAGGCCGTATTGGCATGTGTTGCAGTGTTAATATTTCATCATTGATATATAAACTATCAGACTATTAGTGGCTTTCAGTAGGCTTTTAAAAGGGACAATGAAGAAGGAGGATGACCTCCAAATTCTTCAGGACAAACTAAAATAATCAGCCTGGAGGTTGGGTCTTGGACACAGTTGGGTGTTCCAACAGGACAATGACCCCAAACACACCTCAAAGTGCCTTATTGCAGTGAAACTTGCCAAGGGACATGTAAACAAATATGAACATTGCTGTATGTATACTTTTGACCCTCACATTTTCAGTAGAGCCATAATGAATTCATAAAAGAAACAAACTTCATGATTTTTTTTTTTTGTGAGCAACAGGTATGTGCTCTAATCACTTCATCACAACAAAATAAGAGTTGTAGAAATGATTGGAAACTCAAGACAGGGGGCGGGAGGGGGGGGGGGGGGTTCAACAGCGGCAGCGATGACCAAGAAGAACGCGGAGTTGGAATATAATTACAACATTTTATGTATATATTTATATACATATTTATATAATATTTACATATTTATATAATCTGTAACTATAAGCTCCATTCACAGACAGAGTCCCATTACTTTTATGAGCAGTTGAGCGAGTCAAAAGCCTTAAAAAATTATTTTTTTTAATCTGTGACGGCCGTAATTCTTTCGTGTGTGGGGAAATGCTGTGTATATATATATATATATATATATATGTGTGTGTGTGTGTGTATATATATGTATGTATGTATATATATGTATATATATATACATACATACATACACACACATGTGTGTGTGTATGTATATATATATGTATGTATGTATTTTTATATATATATATATATATATACACACACATATATATATACATATATTATTGTGTGTGTATGTATATATATGATAGCATATACATATATATTGTGTGTATATATATTATATATATGTATTGTGTATAAATATGTATCTATATTATTGTATATATGTATGTATGTATGCATATATTATTGTGTAAATATATATCCATGTAAATGCAGGCATATACACATACATACATACATGTATGTTTGTGCATACTGTACATGTATGTATGTACGTTCATTTGTACATGCATACATACATGTGTATACATACATTCATTTATATTTATGCACATACATTCATTCATATATATGTACATACATTTGTATTCATGTACTTACATATGTATGTATGTACGTACATTTGTACAAACATATATCCATACATACATTTATACATGCATATATGAACATACGTAGCTACATACATATATATATACACACATACATATATGTATGTATATATAATATATATGTATAACATACACACACAATAATACATATATTATTGTGTGTATATATATATGATAGTATATACATATATATTGTGTGTATATATATATTGTATATATATGTATTGTGTATAAATATGTACCTATATTATTGTATGTATGTATGCATATATTATTGTGTAAATATATATCTATGTATGCATATATATATATTGTGTGTATATATATATATATATGTATGTATACGTATGTATATATATATATATATGTATATATATATATATATATACATATATATATGTATGTGTGTGTATATATATATGTATGTAAATGTATGTGTATATATATATGTATGTAAATGTATGTATATATATATACATACATAAATATACACATACATATATGTATATATATATACATATGTGTAGATGTGTGTAGATATGTATATATATACATGTGTGTATATGTATGTTTGTATATGTGTATATAGGTGTGTGTATATATATGTGTGTGTGTCCATAGATTTGTATACATATGAATATGTATGTATATACATAAACACATACATATATGTGTATATATATATGTGAATGTGTATATGTGTTTGTATGTTTGTGTGTGTGTATATATGTATCTATATATACACGTATATGTGTGCATATATGTATGTATATACTTATGTTATATACATTTTTGTATATGTATATATATATATATACAACTGCATGTATGTATGTACACACATATAATACATATATACATGTATAATATAAATATATACATGTATATATATATGTGTGTACATACATGTATAAATGTATATGTATACGGATATATATATGTATATGTTCATATATGTACATGTACATATATGTTTATATATATATGCAAGTTTATGTATGTATGTGTATATATACATATATGTATATACCTGTGTGTATATATATACATATATGTGTATATATAGGTTTGTGTGAATATATACATGTATATATGTATATACAGATTTATACATGTGTATATATGTATGTTTATATGTACGTGTATGTTTATGTATGTGTGTATGTATATACATATATGTACATACATGTGTGTATATATGCATATATATGTGTGTATATATGTGCATATATCCATGTATGTATGTGTGTATATATCTATATATATATACATACACATACATGTATATATATATATGTGTGTACGATAGAAAAAATTCCCCCAAAAAGTGCAGTTCCCCTTTCAGAAGTAATGAATTAAAAAGTATATATATGTATAGTTTCTATACTTGTATATATGTATACAAGTGTGTATATATGTATACATATGTGTTTGTATGTTTGTATAAATGTGTATGTGTCTATATGTATGCATAACAGGGTTTCCCAGACATTGATTTATTTGTGGCGGCCTGCCACGAAAGAATTACGGCCGCTACAAATAAAAAAAACAATAAAAAATAAAAACAACTTTTTTTTTTGGTTTAGACTCGCTCAACCGCTCATAAAAGCAATGGGACTCTGTCTGTGAATGGAGCTTATAGTTACATATTATATAAATATGTAAATATTATATAAATATGTATATAAATACATACGTATGTACATATGTATGTACATAAAGTGTTGTAATTATATTCCAACTCCGCGTTCTTCTTGGTCATCGCTGCAGCCGCTTAGTATATGTATACTAAATACACACACTTAGTATATGTATAGTAAATACACACACTTAGTATATGTATAGTAAATACACACACTTAGTATATGTATACTAAATACACACACTTAGTATATGTATACTAAATACACACACTTAGTATATGTATACTAAATACACACACTTAGCATATGTATACTAAATACACACACTTAGCATATGTATACTAAATACACACACTTAGTATATGTATACTAAATACACACACTTAGTATATGTATACTAAATACACACACTTAGTATATGTATACTAAATACACACACTTAGCATATGTATACTAAATACACACACTTAGCATATGTATACTAAATACACACACTTAGCATATGTATACTAAATACACACACTTAGTATATGTATACTAAATACACACACTTAGTATATGTATACTAAATACACACTTAGTATATGTATACTAAATACACACACTTAGTATATGCATACTAAATACACACACTTAGTATATGTATACTAAATACACACACTTAGTATATGTATACTAAATACACACACTTAGCATATGTATACTAAATACACACACTTAGCATATGTATACTAAATACACACTTAGCATACGTATACTAAATACACACACTTAGTATATGTATACTAAATACACACACTTGGTATATGTATACTAAATACACACACTTGGTATATGTATACTAAATACACACACTTAGTATATATGTATACTAAATACACACACTTAGCATATGTATACTAAATACACACACTTAGCATATGTATACTAAATACACACACTTAGCATACGTATACTAAATACACACACTTAGCATACGTATACTAAATACACACACTTAGTATATGTATACTAAATACACACACTTAGTATATGTATACTAAATACACACACTTAGTATATGTATACTAAATACACACACTTAGTATATGTATACTAAATACACACACTTAGTATATGTATACTAAATACACACACTTAGTATATGTATAGTAAATACACACACTTAGTATATGTATAGTAAATACACACACTTAGTATATGTATACTAAATACACACACTTAGTATATGTATACTAAATACACACACTTAGTATATGTATACTAAATACACACACTTAGCATATGTATACTAAATACACACACTTAGCATATGTATACTAAATACACACACTTAGTATATGTATACTAAATACACACACTTAGTATATGTATACTAAATACACACACTTAGTATATGTATACTAAATACACACACTTAGCATATGTATACTAAATACACACACTTAGCATATGTATACTAAATACACACACTTAGCATATGTATACTAAATACACACACTTAGTATATGTATACTAAATACACACACTTAGTATATGTATACTAAATACACACACTTAGTATATGTATACTAAATACACACTTAGTATATGTATACTAAATACACACACTTAGTATATGCATACTAAATACACACACTTAGTATATGTATACTAAATACACACACTTAGTATATGTATACTAAATACACACACTTAGCATATGTATACTAAATACACACACTTAGCATATGTATACTAAATACACACTTAGCATACGTATACTAAATACACACACTTAGTATATGTATACTAAATACACACACTTAGTATATGTATACTAAATACACACACTTGGTATATGTATACTAAATACACACACTTAGTATATATGTATACTAAATACACACACTTAGCATATGTATACTAAATACACACACTTAGCATATGTATACTAAATACACACACTTAGCATACGTATACTAAATACACACACTTAGTATATGTATACTAAATACACACACTTAGTATATGTATACTAAATACACACACTTAGTATATGTATACTAAATACACACACTTAGTATATGTATACTAAATACACACACTTAGTATATGTATACTAAATACACACACACACACATGTACACTGACGTGTGTACAGTAGGCAAAATAAAAAAAAACAGTGCAGTTCTCCTATTTAGTGGAAATAAGTAAGACATGTAAGATGATTGCTGAATGTGTGAGTATCAGTGTATGATGAGTACACTTCATAAGGTCCATATTTTTTTCCCCCAAATCTTTATTTGTTAAGGGTTACAAATCATTCCCCAGAGAG